>NC_061114.1:45864355-46146771 GCF_002878395.1 Capsicum annuum
AAAATAGTGGAATGATAGTATAAATCTAGGCTTAACAAATTAAATCAGCATACTCTCATAATCAAATACTTTTTGGACATAATTTCATCTCAACATCATACACATATTGGATGACATAATTCCATAGCTCATGGACAATAATATAAGATATAAAACCATATTTCCAATTCATGGTAAAACATGTAAAATCTCATATCAATGTAATTCAACAAAAATACCAGGCACAAGATCAAAAGGATAATCTTGTTCAAAGCCCCACATACCTAAAAACGGAAGATGAATATGAAATTCTGACTCTGAAACTTTATTCACCAAAACAATGGGTGATTCTTGAAACCCTTAACATGATCAACTTGTATCACAAATCAATTTGAAATTTTTATGGTTCAATCAAGAGACATAGAAGGATGAAATTAGGAGGAGTACGATTGGGGTTTGAGCCATAGGAAATTTTGGAGAAAAATGACATATTGAATGCTACTAATGGACTTAAATCTATGGTTTACCTGGATTGATTGGAGTGGGAATGACCAAAATACCCTTAAAAATCAAATAATGTCAAATCTGTCCTTTGGTGGACTGATTTGGTAGGTTGAAGTAGATCGACCATAAAGTTTTGCCCCGAGGGACAAATTGGATGAAACCAGTTTCATTGGAAAGAGGACTTTTAGAGCTTTCTATTAATATATAATAGCTAACCCAGATCATTATGTACAAAGATTTATGATCGTTTAAAGTTGACCCTAAAATTCGCCTGGCCTCAGTATTTTTTTACTGCACGTATACTGTTCACCACTATTCACGGTTAGATCTGAATGATCATAACTCATCGCTCTAGTGTCTATTTTGGATGATCCACATATATTTGGAAAGCTTATTCGATGCTATACGCGATGACGGGTCGCATATTCAGAAATTCCACATAGAAAAAATATTAATCATGATAAAGAACAGAATTCAACACATTTTTATCTGAGATCTTAATGGAAAATTATCCCGGGCCATCACATCATTTTCCCCTTAGAAATATTCCTCCTTGAATTTTCATAGGTAGGTCCAGAATACTATAAAAAATGAGTATATAGAGAAGAATCATCTTGCCCAAGCATATACTCAATTCTAGAGTTTTTCGGTTATCGTAGAACACACACAAGCCAAGATATACATAGCAATTAGATTTAAATTAAAAGAGAACGATACCTTTAACATTCTAAAAATTGCTAGGAAAGAGGTGGGGATATTTTGTGCTCATATCCGCTTTGGTTTACCAAGTAGCACTCTCCACGGATTGATTTCGCCAAAGCACTTTAACCAAAAGACCTTCCTTGTTTCTTAGCCTACGAACTTGAATGTCAAAAACCTCAACTAGAATCTCTTTATATGAAAGACTATCTTGAATACCCGAGCTTTCGGAAGGATCAATCACACCAGAATCACCAACAGACTTCTTAAGCATAGAAACATGGAAAACCGAATAGACGTTAGATAACTCCGCGGGCAATTCAACCTTCTATGCTACCTTCCCAATGTGATCCACAATCTTATAGGAACCAATGTAACGGGGACTTAGTTTCCCTTATTTCCCAAATCTCTTCACCCCTTTCATGGGTGAAACTTTCAAGTACACTAAATCACCAACATCAAATTCAAGGTCTTTCCTCCTTACATCTGCTTATGATTTTTGATGACTTTGGGAGGTTTTCAACCTTTCCTGAATTAACTTAATCTTCTCCATGGCCTCGAACACCGCATTCGATTTAGTCGTGGAAGCCTCACAAACATCAAACCAAACAATGGGTGATCTACACATAATAGGGATATAGAATTTATCAATTTTCCATCCAACTCTCATTTAAAGGTACTTGAGAAATCAACCCATAGTAGGGATATAGAATTTCCAATATCAATTATAAATTCATAATAAGGAAATAGTGGAATGATAGTATAAATCAAGGCTTAACAAATTAAATCATCATACTCTCATAATCAAATACTTTTTGGACATAATTCCATCTCAACATCATACACATATCAGATGACATAATTCCATAGCTCATGGACAATAATATAAGATATAAAACCATATTTCCAATTTTTGGTAAAACATGTAAAATCTCATATCAATGTAATTCAACTGAAATACCGGGCACAAGATCGAAAGGATAATATTGTTCAAAGCCCCACATATCTAAAAATGGAAGATGAATATGAAATTTTGACTCCAGAACTTTATTCACAAAAATAATGGGTGCTTCTCAAAACCCTTAACATGATCAACTTGTATCCCAAATCAATTTGAAATTTCTACGGTTCAATCAAGAGACCTGGAGGGATGAAATTTGGAGTATTAGGATTGGGGTTTGAGCCATAGGAAATTTTGGAGAAAAATGAGATATTGAATGCTATTAATGGACTTAAATCCATGGTTTACCCGAATGGATTGGAGTGGGAATGATCAAAATACCCTTAAAAATCAAATAATGTCAAATCTGTCCGTTGGTGGACTAATTTGATAGGCTGAAGTAGATCGAGCATAATTTTTATCCCCGAGGGGTAAATTGAATGAAACCAATTTCATTGGAAAGAGGACTTTCAGAGCTTTCTGTTGATATATAGTTGCTCACCCATATCATTATGTAGAAGGATTTATGATCGTTTAAAGTTGACCCTAAAATTCGCCTGACCTTAGTATTTTTTTCCTGCACATTTACTGTTCACCACTATTCACAATTAGATCGGAATGATCATAACTCATCGCTCGAGTGTCCGTTTTGGATGATCCACATATCGTTGGAAAGCTTATTCGATGCTATACGCGATGACTGGTCATATATCCAGAAATTCAACACAGACAAAATATAAATCACAAAAAAGAATAGAATTCAACACATTTTCGTCTTAGATCATAACGAAAAATTTTTCCTAGGCATCACATAATCTCCCCTTTGGAAACATTCCTCCTCGAATGTTGATAGGTAGGTCAAGAATACCATGAAAATGAGTATTTAGAGAATAATCATCTTGCCCAAGCACATACTCCATTCTAGAGTTTTTTGGATATCGTAGAATACACACAAGCAAAGATAAACAGAGCAATAATTATTAAATTAAAAGAGAACGATACCTTTGAAATTTTTAGGATTCATTGAAAAGAGGTGGGGGTATTTTGCACGCATATCTATTTTGGTTTCCCAAGTAGCACTCTCCACGGATTGATTTCGCCAAAGCACTTTAACCGAAGGACCTTCCTTGTTTCTTAGCCTACGAACTTGAAAGTCAAAAACATCAACCAGAATCTCTTTATATGAAAGACTATCTTGAATACCCGAGCTTTTGGAAGGATCAATCACAACAGAATCACTAATAGACTTCTTAAGCATAGAAACATGGAAAACCGGATAGACGTTAGATAACTCCGCGGGCAATTCAATCTTATAAGCTACCTTCCCAATATGATCCACAATCTTATAGGAACCAATGCAACGGGGACTTAGTTTCCTTTTCTTCTTAAATCTCTTCACCCCTTTCATGGGTGAAACTTTCAGGTACACTAAATCACTAACATCAAATTCAAACCAACCAATGGGTGATCTACATATAGTAGGGATATATAATTTCTCAATTTTCCATCCAACTCTCATTTAAAGGTACTTGAGACATCAACCCATAGTAGGGATATAGAATTTCCAATATCAATTATAAATTCATAATAAGGAAATAGTGGAATGATAGTATAAATCAAGGCTTAACAAATTGAATCATCATACTCTCATAATCGAATACTTTTTGGACATAATTTCATCTCAACATCATACACATATTGGATGACATAATTCCATAGCTCATGGACTATAATATAAGATATAAAACCATATTTCCAATTCATGGTAAAACATGTAAAATCTCATATCATTGTAATTCAACAAAAATACCGGGCACAAGTTCAAAAGGATAATTTTGTTCAAAGCCCCACATAACTAAAAATGGAAGATGAATATGAAATTCCGACTCCGAAACTTTATTCACCAAAACAATGGGTGCTTCTTGAAACACTTAACATGATCAACTTGTATCCAAAATAAATTTGAAATTTTTACGGTTCAATCAAGAGACATAGAAGGATGAAATTTGGAGTAGTAGGATTGGGGTTTGAGCCATAGGAAATTTTGGAGAAAAATGAGATATTGAATGCTACTAATGGACTTAAATCTATGGTTTACCTGGATTGGTTGGTGTGGGAATGACCAAAATACCCTTAAAAATCAAATAATGTCAAATCTGTCCTTTGGTAGACTGATTTGGTAGGCTGAAGAAGATCGACCATAACGTTTTGCCCCGAGGGAAAAATTGGATGAAACCAATTTCATTGGAATGAGGACTTTCAGAGATTTCTGTTGATATATAGTAGCTCACTTAGATCATTATGTACAAGGATTTATGATCGTTTAAATTTAACCCTAAAATTCGCCTGGCCTCGGTATTTTTTCCTGCACATTTACTGTTCACTACTATTCACGATTAGGTTGGAATGATCATAACTCATTGCTCGAGTGTCCGTTTTGTATGATTCACATATCGTTGGAAAGCTTATTCGGCGCTATACGCGATGACGGGTTGCACATCTACAAATTCCATACAGAAAAAAATATTAATCATGATAAAGAACAGAATTCAACACATTTTCGTCTGAGATCTTAACGCAAAATTTTTTCGGGGCACCACATCATTTCCCCCATGGAAACATTCCTCCTCCAATGTTGATAGGTAGGTCAAGAATACTATGAAAATGAGTATATAGAGAAGAATCATCTTGCCCAAGCATATACCCCATTCTAGAGTTTTTTGGATATCTTAGAAAACACACAAGCCAAGATAAACATAGCAATAAGGATAAAATTAAAAGAGAACGATACCTTTGACATGCTTAGGATTCATAGGAAAGAGGTGGGGATATTTTGCGTGCATATCCGCTTTGGTTTCCCAAGTAGCACTCTCCACGAATTGATTTCTCCAAAGTCCTTTAACCAAAGGACCTTCCTTGTTTCTTCACCTACGAACTTGAAAGTCAAAAACCTCAACCGCAATCACTTTGTATGAAAGACTATCTTGAATACCCGAGCTTTCGGAAGGATCAATCACAACAGAATCACCAATAGACTTCTTAAGCATAGAAACATGGAAAACCGGGTAGCCGTTAGATAACTCCATGGGAAATTCAACCTTATATGCTACCTTCCCAATGTGATCCACAATCTTATAGGGACCAATGTAACGGGGACTTAGTTTCTGTTTCTTCCCAAATCTCTTCACCTCTTTCATGGGTGACACTTTCAAGTACACTAAATCACCAACATCAAATTCAAGGTCTTTCCTCCTTACATTTGCGTATGATTTTTGGCGATGGATTGCATATCCAGAAATTCCACACATAAAAATTATTAATCATGATAAAGAATCGAATTTAACATATTTTCATCCGAGATCCTAACGGAAAATTTTTTCGGGGCATCACACCTAACTTAGCTGGGTGCAACTTGTAGTGCAACTAGTAGACAACGCCAAAATAGGATTTATGTCATTCATTCTCGATAGGAACATAAAGCTTTGGCTGAGGTGGTTGCTGATATGTTACAAGTCATTCCAGATCCTGTTTATGAATTGTTAGACCCAAGAGCCATACTTTCCTTTGTAACTCTATTTATCGTTATTTATTTTAGTGTCAGCCCTAAAATCCTTATAGATCCCTTCTCAGTTTCTACTCTAGTGCGTATATCAATTATAGCTAGACGGGTATACAAAAATTGACCAGTAATAGTATCACAAAAAGTCACTTCAGTCTATTTTGTAGTGTTAGACATTACTGACTTCTCTATCATCATTGGCATGGATTGGCTATACTTTTTTTCTATGCCTTGGTTGAATGTAGAAACAAAGTAGTTAAGTTTTAGTTTCCCAATGAGCCCATCATTGAATAAAGGGTATTACCTCAATGCCAATAGGTCGGTTTGTTTATTTCCTCAAGGTAAGAAAAATGATCTCAAAAGGGTGCACTATCATCTTGTCTGAGTTAAAAACTCAAATTCCAAAATTCAGAGTCTTGAAGCAGCTAAAGTAGTGAATGAATTTCCAAAAGTGTTTCCAAAAGATCATCCTAGAGTTTCTCCTGAGAAGAAATTGACTTTTGAATAGATCTTCTTTCAAATACCCAACCTATTTTAATTCCACCATACAGAATGGCTCCAACACAAGCTTAAGGAATTTAAAGAGCAATTGAAAGATCTCTTAGTCAAGTGTTTATCAGCCTTAGTGTCTCTCTATTATGATATAAGAACAACCTAAATGATTAGAATAATAACGAATGGAAGCGAAACACAAGCTTACGAAATAAGACAAAATTGTAACAAGTCATCTATCTTTACATTTCAATATAACAAGAAAAGTAAAGATAGATGCTTGACATAAGAATCCACAAAGAAATAAGAACCTAAGTGTGTATCAAACCCAAAGACCCCTAAAAATTGTAAATCCAAACACCAAGCCCTTACGGTGACCGCAAAGGGGATTAGAACGGCCTTACAACCATCATTTCTAAGCAAGGATCAATATCGACTTTTCCAAGGCCTAGATTACTTGGATTTTCCAAGTCCTGCACTACACTCTCATAGAGAGAAGAATTCTTTCATTGTCTTTCAAATATCCATAATCAACTAAGTGAAATAAACCTAAAGGAGTCAATTTATAATCAATTAAAAAATAAAGTGACCAAAATTGCCTTAATCAGAGGGGCGGCCATGGTGTTTTTGAAGTGTTAAGACTCACCTTCACACTTTATTAGGTGTAATCCCTAAAACATCCTTAATGAAGGGACAACCATGGAGTGTTTGGAGGGTTACAACTGTTCTTCACACTTCAACATGTGTATTCTCGGGAAGGTATCAATGACAAGCCCTAAGAAACCTTTCACACACAGAATTGCATTATGGTATAGGGTCCTCTATGCATTCTCTTGTCACCTCGAGGTAATCAAAGCTTGGGTCTTTAAGTGTTTGTATCCAATGATGTCCTCAAAAGCTATGTTATCCATTTGAATAGTAGCATCCTCCCCTTTTAAAAAGGATTCAACCTCGAAACTATACCTTGCAAAATCAAAAGAAGGATAAGAAAACACAAATTCCTCATGGCAGGAGGGTAAAGTTTAGCACAAGCAATTATTTAATCATGCCAAGGTTGCACATACTTGAAATATAACCAAGGATCCTTTGAATTGAATATTAAAAAATTAATTAAAAATGCACAAAGGATTTGGTTATGGAAATCAATAAGAGATAAGGAAACTTCAAAGGTCCTAATGGCTTCACATGATCTAAAAGGTAGAATTATCTTCATCTTATGAGCCATAAAACACAGTTGTTTCATTACCTCTTCAAGAATCCATGCCAAGGGTGGTTATTCAATTGGTTCTAAAGTCCACAAGAACCATATAACACTATCACTCAAACAAGTGGACCATCCAACAAATTCCCTGTCTCTAAATAAAACAAATCCAAGACTAGCATAGATGTCATCATAAGCAAAGGGGTAGTATAGAAAGGATTCAAGTGTAAATCCATACTTGAATGAAGTCAAAACTTTCAAGAACATACAAATTCTTCCTTTTAAACAAATAGACAACCTGGCATCTACAAGCTGGGATTTACTCCGCTTAAGCACAAGTGTGTCAAGAAAGGATTCACATTTATAAGCATTACCCCAAGGAGACAATGACACTTTTGCTCTCAGGTTTTCAAGATTTACAATTTTCTTGTCATGTAGACCAAGAAACAAGTTAGGTGCGCCAACATCAACATTTCCATATTTGGCATCGGGGTCAAATGGAAAGAGTAGACATATACACGGGTCTAGAAAACACTCTATTTCCCCATAGGCTTTACCCAAGCTATAAGATATACTCTATACAATAGCATACATATCATCAAAAGAAGATAGAGAGTAGAGAAAGGTATAACTCAACTCAACTTAATATATGGTGTCCTTATGTAGGTACTCACTACTAGTTTCAACATAATTACCATTAGTACTCTCAACAATACAATCACATAGAGTAGAAGAAATGATTTCCAAGAAGTGGAGACTCTCTCCTTTTATAGATGAACCCTCAAGTAGACCCATACCATCATAAAAATCAAAGGGATTATTTCTCAAATCATCACAAGAAGCAAGCAATTTATCCTTGTAATTATCAAACAAAGGTGGGGTGTGATACAAAGGATCACATCCACAATAATTTTTCAAGGAAAAACCGCTTATTGTGTTTCTTAAATATTCAAGCAATTCAAAGCTATCATCACCCAATTGGTTATTCCTTTCCAAGACTACATATTCCTTACCAATAAGAGTACTCTCATCTTTCAAGAAGAGACACATGCTTTACCTTCAACATCATTCTCACTCATTAGGTTCATTAAGAGTGATTATACCATCTTCAAATAAGATATTATACCTAAAGTGAGAATGATATTTATTGGGGGCTGATTGGGAACAAGCAAGTCCACTCTATAAAAGATCATTATCATGTTTTAAAGATGTTTCAAGCACATGATTAACCTTATGAGCCAAGAAAAAATTAGAATCTTCACCAAAGAACAAGTTCATGGGTTCACTCCTATCCTTTTGACAAGAATTTTTTAATTCTTTACTCACTTAAGGTCTATTAATTACAACACACATAAGCTCAAGTGGTGGACTAGTTTTACACACAAGTTGATCTACACAATTCCCACAAGATAATGTACTATTATTCAACACTAGGTGGACATAAATTAATCTTACATAAAGAGTCAACTTGGATATCAATAGGATCAACTAGTGTATCAAAAATCACATTATGTATACCATCATCAATAGGCAATTAATCAATAGAGGATATACTTTCATTCGACACAATGACTTCAACACTAGGTGGACATAAATTGATCTTACAAGAAGAGTCAATTTGGTCTTCAATAGGATCAACTAGTGTATTCACACATAGAATGTACATCATCAACAAGAGGAAAAGTGTCAATGGACTCATAAGTAGGTAAGCTATTACTCACACTCAATGAGCTACTAGCCACACAATCATAATTCATATGCATAACATTGTAAGACTTAGCTATTTTACCTTGATGTTCTTGATTATTTTCTTCTTTACCTTGGTGTAAAGCTCCCCCACAAGCTTCGTCAACAACTAAGAGTTCCCTTGTCATATCTTCAAAGAGGCTCTTCTCTTTTGGAACTTGTTCTACTTTGCTTTCCATGTTGGTACCTACAAAAATGTCCTTAGAAATAGATGGACAAATAAAGTTAGATTTTGGTGGAAACCCCTTCACTTCACTCCTCATAACCTCTCCTTTTTAAACTCTCAAATTGCTACCTTGCAAACTCTTACCCCACTCAATCTTTTGTCTCTCATTTTCATTTGGATTTGAGTAAGTGTTCAATTATCTTTGAGATTTGGGAAGGATCGAAGTAATGAGATGATTTCACATTGGTCTCTTTCAACCTTAGGCTAATTTTGCACACTTTGATCCTTTTGTTGTGAAAAAAATTTGATGCCAAAGATTACATGAACTTGATTCAAGGGAAAGATATCGTATCTCACCTCTTCATAGTATTCAAATTGGTTGAAGATAACCTTTTCTCTCACGTTAAGCTTATACCCATCCAAGGAATATGGAACAAATAGAGATTATCGAAAAATCCCGAAATGGTCAAGAATAGGTGGAATGATGTAGTTTTTATAGCACCTATCATCTAGCACAATAAGGCATCCCGGAACCCCACAAATTCTTACCATTCCAGAGTGAACATTCCTTCTTGGATCAGCATTGTAAGGATTAGTTTACCCTATGGTCACATGAGTACCCCTTAGCTTTGGACATACATACCCTCTTCTTATCATGGGACAACCTCCACTACAGCTAGTGTAAACATTCATAGCACTTTAACCTTGATAAAAAGTACTACAAGGTGACAAATATGAATCTTCATACTCCATATGTGCACTCTCACCATAGCTCTCATAAGCTTTGCAAATGAAGGGGTTATACATTTCAAGAATTGTAGGTTTAGAGTGGGAAGTGTAAGACTCCTCATATGCCCCATCTTCATCATAAGAACCATCACAAGGCTCTTCATCATCTCCGTGTTCACTATAAGAACAAGGAACTTCATTCATCTTATTTTCTCCTTCAAAATCATAACCCTCTATTTTTCCCATGTTTTGATCATGGTTATTTTTGTAGCCCCCATAATCTCCATCTTCATCATAGCCATAAAATCCTTCACTAAAATTATAGTCTCCCTTGTTTTAGTCATAATGTTCCAAGGTTATCGAAGACATTCCCCTTATATCACCTTGTACCTACTAAATGAAAAAATAAGATTAGTCGTCAAAGCTCCACACCAACACTCATATACACTCACCTTTATGATCCTCACAATTGGGATGGTGAATATTTTAAGTTGTCCTTGGACTTTCCGTTGTCCTATTCTTTAAGAATATTCCTTTGGATGCCTTTTGAATTTATTTCTTACTTTGGAAGACTTGCAATATACTTGGAATATCCTTTGAGACAAACAAGTAGCACACACTCTTTCTCCTCTTTTTTGAATCAAACAAAACTTTTTGAATGTTTTAGTTCTACAATTGATGAAGAACATGAAGAAAACCAAGAACATTACAATATTGAATTCAAGTCAAATGAGCTTCGAATTTGATGATTTTTGTTTCTTTATGAATATGAACTCGTAATCACAACCCACACTTTAAAGCCTCCAACCTCAACAAATTTCAAAATTCACCTTTCAAGTTTCTTCAACCTTTATTCTAAATAATGGTGAATAACTCAAAACAGCCTGGATTAAGATCAAATCCTATATCTAGACCCTATTAGTTTTAGGGAACGAGAATCGAAAACTAGAAACAAAAAAATACATAAAAATTACTAGATCAATGTATCAAAATTTGGTAAAAACATAAAAACATGGCACTATTCTTTGTGATTTTTATATATTTGACACTCGTTTTTGTTGATTTTCTAAATAACGAGCCCAAAATTTTCTACGTGGGAACAAAATCAAACCTTTCTCTTGATACCAAATGATTCCACAATGAACTAGATGAGAGAAAACTAATGAATTGAAGAAAAAAACAAGCAAGAAAACTAAGACAACCAAAATTCTATATAACAAGAAAATTAAAGATAGATGAGTTGACATAAGAATCCAAAAAGAAGTAAGAACCTAAGGGTGTATCATACCCAAAGGCCCCTAAAATATATAAATCCAAACACCAAGTCCTTAAGGTAAAGGAAAAGAGGATTAGATTGGCCTTACAACCATCCTTTCTAAGAAAGGATCAATACTGACTTTTCCAAGCCCTACACTACTTGGTTTTTAAAATCCCTACACTAAACACAAAAGATAGAAAAAGTCTTTCTATGTCACTCAAATATCCATAATCAACTATGTAAAATAAATCTAAAAGAGTCTATTTATAATCTATTACAAAATAAAGTGACCAAAATACCCTTAATGAGAGAGGTGACCATGGTGTGTTAAGACTCTCCTTCACACTTCAACATGTGAAATCCCTAAAATACCATTAATTAATGGATGGCTATAGAGTTTTTAGAGAGTTAAAACTCTTCTTCACACTTCAATGTGTACTCGTAGGAAGGCATCAAAGACAAGCCCCGAGCAACCTTCCACAAATATAATTGCTTTATGGTGTGCTCAAAGATAGTCCTCCATGCGTACTAGTGTGTCCTCGAGGTGACCAAATCATAAGTCTTTAAGTATTGGCCTCCAATGAAGTCATAAAAAGCTATGTTATCCATTTGGATCGTATCACATGGGGTGTTCTAATTTTCTTCATGCAAAAGAAAGATGGTTCCCTCATAATATGCATCGAATATGTCAGTTGAAAAAAGTCATAATCAAGAATAAGTACCATATCCCTAGGATTGATGAAATGTTTGACCAACAACCTGATTCACGCCATTTCTCTAAGATAGAACTCAGATTCGTCCACCATCAACTCAGATTTAGATAATGTGACATACCAAAGACAACATTTAGAACTTAGTATGGTCACTTTGAATTTGCACTTATGCCTTTTTGTATAATGAATAATCCTACAACTTTATTGGACATGATGAATAGGGTTTTTAAGTAGTACTTGGACATGATTGTTATAGTATTCATATATAAAATCCTCATGTATTTTCAGTGTATGGGAAAACATATAGTTAACTTAATAATTGCATTAAAGACTCATAAAGGTCATAAATTATTTGCTAAGGTTTAGTAAGTGTAAATCTTCGTTGAAATCAGTAGTGTTACTTGGTCATATTATTTTCTATGAAGAAATTCAAGTTGATCCTCAAAAGACCAAAGCACTAATGTAAATGCCTTGACCCATTACTCTTTAAGATATTAAGAGTTCCCAAGGTTTAGTCAATTACTATAGATAGTTTGTTGAAGGGTTTTCCTCTATAGCTTATTCCATGTCCAGACTAACTCAAAAGAAATTCAAATTCAAGTGGTCCAATTCTTATGAGGAAAGTTTTAAGAAATTAATGACTCGACTAACCTTTTCTCTAAATTTGACTCTAGTAGAAGATACAAAATTTTTTATGGTATATTGTGATTCTTCTAGAGTTAGTCATGGTTGTGTTTGATGTAGTAGGGTAAAGGTATAGCATAAGCTTGTAGACAGCTTAAACCTCATGAAAAGAACAACGCGACTCATCAACTTTAGTTAGAAGTAGTCGTGTTTTCCTTAATAATTTAGAGACATTATATTTATGGGGTTCATGTTGATGTGCTCTATAATTAAAAGAAACTTTAGTATGTATTTAGTTAGAAAGATCTAAATCTTTGGCAGAGAAGGTGGCTAGAGTTGTTGAAAGACGATGATATGAGTGAATTGTATCACTCAGGCAAGGTAAATATGGTTGCCAACACTCTTATTTGATTGTCTATAGGTAGTTTTACTTATGTAGAGGGTTATATGAAAGCATAAGTTTGTGATTTTCATCATCTTGATAGATTGGGAATTTTGTTGGTTGATTTGGCCGAAGGTGGTGTTTGTATTTATAATTGTTCAAAATCATCTTTAGTTACTGAAGTAAAGAAAAAACAATATAGAGATCCTATTTTGATTAGGCTGAAGAAGGCGATTCAAAATAAAAAGGTTGATATTTTCACCTGAGGAGAAGATGGTGTTCTTCACTGTCAGGGTAGATTATGTGTATTGAATGTCGATGATTTGAGGCAACAAATGTTAGTGAAAAATGTTATATTGACCTTGGAGCCATAAACATGTGTCGTGACTAGTGAGAAGTCCATTGGTGGAGCAATATAAAAAAGTATATCACGTAATTTGGGGCTCAGTGTCCAAATGGTCAGTAGGCTAAGGTTTAGTACCAGAGTCCTATTAGTATGCTTTAAGAATTCAATGTAACTACTTTGAAATAGGAAGTGGTGAATATGGACTTCATGATATGGTTGCCTCATACTCGCATCAACATAATTCTTTTTAGGTTATTATGGATCGAATCATTAGGTCAACTTATTTCTTGCTAGTTAATACTTTAGATTCAGTCTAACTTGGTGAAACTGCCTGGAGTTTCTTTGACTATTATCATAGTTAGAGGTACCTAGGTTACCTCTCATTTTTGGAAGGCTTTTCAGAAGGGTCTTGGTACCTAATTTTACCTTAGTAAATCTTTTCATCAAATATAGATGGTCAGGTAGAGTGGACCATCCCGACCTAGAGGATATGTTGAGGGCGAATGTTATTGATTTCAAGGGTTGTTGGGAAGATCACTTGCCTTTGATTGAGTTCACTTACAATAATAGTTATAACTATAATAGTAAGATGGGCCCATTTTAGGCTCTTGATGGTTGGAGGTGTAGATCTTCTATTAGTTCATTTGAGTTTAGTGAGGCTACATTGATAGGGCCAGATTTAGTGCATGATAAAATGGAAAAAATGTAGCTCATTAGAGAAAAGATGAATATAGCACAAAGTCTTTAGAAATCTTATACTGATGTTAGGAGGAGGGAGCTTGAGTTTTATGTAGGTTATTCTGTCTATTTAAAGATTTTTACCACAAAATGGATGAAGATATTTGGTATGAAGGGAAAGCACAGTCCCCTCTTTATTGAACCTAAAATTATTATAAGCCATTAAAATAAGTTACATCATGAGTTAGATTTTCCCATAGAGTTAGCATATGTGAATCTAGTCTGGTGACCCAGCATTAGTAGTTTGTTTATAAAGAGTTGGCATGGAAAATCACCTGTATAATAAATAGGTCCCAATTGAGATCCTTGATCATCAAATTCACAGGAAAAGGAATAAAAAGGTTTCTTTAATAAATGTTCTGTGGAAAAATTAGACAGTTGAGGGAGCTACTTTGCAAGCAGAAGAATATGTGATGATCAAGTACCCCTATCTTCCTCTTCAAATTTAGTCCCCTCATGAGGTAACAATTTGCTTAATTAATTAACTAATTATTTCTTTTCTATCTCAGCCACCCAGCCATCTTCATGTCACAAAATGCATTCACGAGTCCAATTCAGTTCATTAACCAGCCATAAATTCAAATATTAATTCATGATTCAGCTTGTAAGTGTTGATGAAAGGTTTCAACTTTCCCCTAACCTCTAAGATTTGTAATTTTTATTGAAGGATCAATAATCCCAATAGGGAGAGATATTATAATACACCATACTTTTAATCTTTAGACCTATCAATATATAGACCATTAAATTATCTTTATAATGCCCATATCTCTCCTTAATTAGAAATCATGGAAAATTGTTGTTAAATTTTTTTAAGGTCTGTTAACTGCTAGTGATAATGACCAATTACCAGTCATAACAAGTAGTATGTTGGAGTCATTTCCATTACAATGAGGTATCCCAGAAATTCAACCCAGTGGTGACAAATCTAGCCAACAACTCATTATAAATCATAAGAAGTCATTCGGTGGACCTGTAATCATAATAGAAAGAAATCAAGAAATTGAGTCTCTAACCATGACTACTCCTAATGACCCATGATCAAGCCAAACAAGACATTAGGAGTGGAGTCATTGACTTAATAAAAAGGACTAAAAATTCAAAACTTAAATTCATGACAAAGAACACAACTCATGAACAGTCGTAATGAGTCGTAGCCTTATTCATTAGGACTAGCACTAGTAATTTACTATATAGTTTAAAAAAGGATTTTTTGTCAATACCCATTCTATTAACTCCTAACCTACGTTGTTTAGGATTCCCCAATAGTGGTATAAAATCCCATAATTCTCTAAATTCACCATTTAAGCATAAACATAAATCAATAATAATAAAGAGAAGTGAATTCAGGCTCAAAAATTTATGAATTCGGATTATGACTCAGAACATGACTCATGACCGATTATAGAGAGTCGTGTCTTTAGTCATTATGATTCTCGTAAACAATTTCTTGTACGATTAAAAATGGGCCTTTTGGTCAATTCCAATTCAATTAACTCTAACCCACGTTATTTAGGTTTACC
This sequence comes from Capsicum annuum, assembly GCF_002878395.1. NCBI lineage: Eukaryota > Viridiplantae > Streptophyta > Magnoliopsida > Solanales > Solanaceae > Capsicum > Capsicum annuum. Next base: position 45,879,955 of record NC_061114.1, read on the forward strand.
CAAGAGTGGTGTAAAAGGCCATACTTCCTTAAATGAACCATTTTACCATAAAAATAATTCAACAATAAGAAATAGAAATGATTCTTTAATCTCTAAAAGCAATTTAAGGTTTCTCCTATTCACGTTCTATTCCACGGATTTTCCAAGGCTTTCATCTTTAGGTATGTGGGATTTCATCAATGGGTCCCTTCTTCCCATTGTGTTACAAAAAGATTCTAACCTTCAAATTTACTATCCAATTAAGTTGGGTTCTAGGTCAAATATGGAGTTTTATTTAATTTAATTAGTTTTCTTTGTGATCATACCACTAATACACGTCTTCAAATAAGAATGACATACTCTATGTTCAATTTTAATAGTACCATGCTTAGTGCATTACGAAAGCTGGTAGGTCATGAATACCCGATACCTAGGATTTCATGCATGTTTCAGATATCATATTATGAGCATTTAAATTTATGAATATTTTAATATTTTCAATAATATTATTACATTTATCATATATATATATATATAAGTTTCTTGTGTCATTCAGTATGGAGTTGTACTTTGCACCAAACGAATACAAATTTGAAGGCCATCCCATTAGTTAGGACTAAGTCAATTAGTAGAAGTCAGTTCTAGAACTTTGGTGCCACTATATTATAAGGGGTCACCCTCAAGATAGTACTAACACCCTCATCCTTCGAGACATCAGTTTTGTAGATCTACGCTAGTTAGTGTACTTTTCCTTAGAAAGGTACTAGTAGCCTTCAAATTGGGATTGTAGGTTAGACCCTGGTTTTGCTTGGATTGAGGTATGTCAGTTATTATTATCTTCCTCAATCCTTTTTCATTTTATGTTTATGTTTAGTTGAGGTTTGGATGAATAAGTAATTAGATATTCAGTTATTCATTGTTCAATTTTATCCAACACATGTTATTAATTGGTTTTGCATTCAGTTTACATATTCATGCATTTATGTTCAGTTTATGCTTTCTAGTTTCTCATCTTAGATTCTCAATACATTCAAATTACCGATTGCATACTTTCCTATACTATATTATCTCATAATATAGGTTTGAATGCTTAGTACCCGAACTGCTCTTATCACGATCCCCTGCCTCATCCACCAACAGCTTTGGGTGAGTCCTCATCATAGGAGGACTAGTTATTAGTTCTTTATTTTTTTTTAGTTTACTTCATTTTTAGTTAGTTAGTGTTAGTTGGGGGCTTGTCCCAATAACTCATTATGAGTAGAGGCTTCCAAACAAATATTTAGATTTTTAGCTTCTTTGGTTATCATACAATTTTATTCCTAGTTTTAATTGATATATTTTTTGACATTATTATGATTTCCATTAGTTATTTACATTAGATTTAACCTAGTATTTCAATTATTTCCTTAGTTGTTAATTGCAAGCTACGCCATGGCTTCGCTTAGGGTCACTTTTGACCTTAGGAATCATGTAATGACTAAGGGGTAGTCTTGGGTCATGACAACTACAACTATGCAATCCTATAACGTCGATAGTTGTAAGTATCACACAATATACAACTGATAGGTGATGCATAGGAATGAATGAATGCAAAGTTAATCCATAGTACCATAACCGATCCAAGTTCCATAACATACGAAGTGTATACAAAAGCTCCAACTTAATAGCTCTCATAGGTAAGACCTACCACTATCTCTCTTCCCTAATAATATGGCTCATGATTGAATGGGCCCATAGGGATTTGAGATTATTAGTTTACGCTTACCTGGTCCATATATATATATATATATTATATATATATATTTATATTTATATAAAACACTTAGAGCATAGACTCTAACCATGGATAAAAGAGTTTAAGTTTTTAAATTCATTGCCTAAGGTCATCTCTGGCACTAAATTAGTGTCATAGAAAAGAAAGGGTCAAAATCTCACTCGATATAAGTTAGTAGTTTGGGTAAAAGAGTGGATAAATTAGAGTTTCAATTAATATCAATCCAATTTCCTAAACATCATCTTTTGTTCCCAAAGATCATAAACTATTAAATATGATGGTATGAATCCCGTTATAAAAGAATCTGCTTTTAAGGTGAAAGTAGAAATAAATCCATTTTTGAAAAGAATAGTAAAATCACGTTTTAATAGGAATAATAACAGTAAATTAGCATGAACGCACATCAAAGTATGCATTCCATCATGAGTATATAGACAATTCAATCACAATTTAAAATCATCTATATACTAAAGCCACATAATTTAATAGAATAGATTACTCACGTATAGTCCAACTAGTATTGTAACCATTGACTCAAGCCAAATTGTAAAGACCCTTAGGTCATTTTCAATTTTCATTCTTATTTTGGATGATAAAGATTTCCTATTTCTACCCAAATTATTTATGACTTTCTTGATCTAATAGCCTGACAGTTCATTTGTTTTTTAGAACCATTTTCCCATTTAGAAGTTGTCATTGGTTCTAAATTCCCATTTAGCAAATAATTCATGAAAACATTGTCGAATGAAAATCCATACAACACCAGCATCTCTAGAACATTAATTTTAGGTTGGGTAGAACTTTAATTTGTGTCCCACCACACCCGAACTCAATTCAACCCATTGGTCGGAAGGATGAAAATTTTGAAATTTGATTGCAGGGCCACATTTTTTTGAAATGACTTTGAATGTAAAATCAAACTATTCCAATGCATTTTAAATGTCAAAATTAGATGGATAAATATTTATTTAGTCATATTTGATTTCTGTTTCATCCCGAAGCATAGGCAAAATTTGGAATCAAATTCAAAGTTTCATTTATAGACTACAATGGTAAAAGATAATACAATCATCATAGGTGATTGAAATTATGTAAGCTTTGATCGTGGCCTAGCAATTATTTGCAATTAGGCTTCCTGAGGCCTGGAAAAGGCATATTAGAGCCTAGGTTTCACTAGTATTATTAGTACAAGAATAAGTTTCTAATAGAGTCCTATGGATAAAAAAATTGATGTATGTTTTCTATCTTCGAAAGGCTATAGGAAATTCTAAGAAGTCCCTTACTTCTTTCACTTGTATTGTGGTAAGAGTTTGAGTTTGTTTATAGGATATTCTCTTGAATTTACTCTTTCGCAGATGCCCAGGACTCATGCTACAACTATGCTTCATGAGGGTCTCGAGACCCAGTCTAGCGATCCTTCACATGTTTGAGAATAACCCCAAGATGTGTCTCAAGGTTGGGATGATGATGCGCCTCCCCAAAACCTATTTCTTCACTAGATCTAGAGATTTCATCACCTCAGCCAGTGGTAGGCCAGGGATCAGCCCAGGCTCTACCAGGTTGTATTCCCTCTATATTGCTTAGAGATGCTTTTGTTCAACTATCGGGTGTTGTTGCTGGTTTTTAGAATACTAAGTCATGAGTGAAACCTACAACTGAAGCTCCCGGTGTTGGAGTTCCTCCAATGCTGGAAGTTGATCTAGCAATGGCCGCGCATCCAGAAGTGATCCATCCTGCAATGTATGCTGAGGAGAAGAATATACTGGGTATGTTCTTGAGGTTTGCTCCGCCAATATTTTTTGATGGCCCTAGAGAGAAAGAATTTGAGTTTCTGACTACTTGTGTGGATAGTATTTATAGATTGAGACTAGTTAAGGCTAGTGGTATGGATTATGCCATATTTCAGTTGGATTTGTCTACTCGACACTAGTGGAAAGGTTTTATAAGTTGCAGTATAGTTCGATATTTTCCCTTTTTATTGACTTAGTTCTATGATCTATTCTTGGAGAAGAATATGTCGTGTAGACTTAGTGATAGACTCAGATTAGTTATCTTGATTAGAGCAAATTTCTATGAAATTTGTTGAGTTTGAGGTTCATTTATATGATTTGAATAGACATGCAACCTCTATCCTGGATTCTAAGTATGAGAGAATTTGATTCTTTGTGAGAGGATTGGGACTTCCTATTTAGATGGATACTAAGAATTTAGTCGGTATGGATAGGACTTTTTCTTAGGTTTTTTATCATGCTAGAATGATGGAGGATATGCATTATGAGGGCCATGATAAATGGCCCAAGTATCAGAGAAGATTTAGTTTGAGCCGTAGTAGTTTTTGATTCAGACGTGGTACATCCTATGTTGGGCATCCCTCACATCCATTTTTTCAACCACAGAGTCAGGCTAGTCCACCTGTTTAGGTATCTCTAAAGTCCAATGATGGATGTCAGTTTAGTACTACTGGTAACCCTGATAAGGGTGGTGATCAGTGTTTGAAAGGTTTATCTGTAGGTCATCCTAGGCTTGGTGGTTACTCCTACTTATCAAAATATGTGAGTTTACGTTCTGCTTATGATTTTTATTTTTCTTGTGGGCTTCCTGATTATTTCTCATGAGTTTACCCTAGTCTTGGGGTGATGGTTCTTGAAGCCTAAGGTTATACTCCTATTAGGGTAGCTTATCCCTCAGGTAGAGGTGGTTCACGAGGTCTTAGAGGTGATTACCAGTGTGCTCGAGGTCGTACAAAGAAAAGCAAAATAGGAGGTTGATCTAGTACCCTGCTAGGTGGAGTGCATGGTCAATTGTATGCAGTACCTTCTAGACACAAGGCTGAGACTTCGGATGTGGTTGTGATAGGTACAATTTTGGTGTGCTTTAAGTTGGATCTTTATTTATTTGATCTCGGTTCCGCTAATTCCTATATATCTACTTACTATGCACCACAATTGAACTTGACTAGTAATTTATTATTTGTTTTACTGTGCATATCTACTCTCATGGGTAATTTCTTACTAGTGGATTGAATATTCAGATTATGTGTTGTGATAGTTAGTGATGTTGATAGTTATACGAATCTTATTATTTTTGATATGCTGGATTTTGATGTGATTCTGGGCTTGGACTGGTTATACCCCTACTATTAGGTCATGGATTGTTTTTCCATGACTGCCAGCTCAGCCATGGCTGGCATACCCCCAGTCTTGTAGTATGGAGTGGTTAGCCATGAGTCGATGAGAATAATATCTAATGTTTGTGATAGAAGGCTTATATCAAGTGGATGCAAGTCTTATCTCGCTTATATATGTGATGGCCGTGAGAATGAGTTTGCTATTGACCTTGAGCCTAGCACCAGACCTATTTCATTAAAACCTTACTGTATGGCTCCTTCTGAGATTAAGAAGCTGAACTCCAAGCTCTAGGATATTTTCAGTAAGGACTTCATTAGACCGAGTGTGTCCTCGTGGGAAGCTCCTATTTTTTTTTGTAAAATAGAAGGATAGTTCGACGCAAATGTTTATTGATTATAAGCAGCTTAATAAGGTGACTGTGAAGAACTATTTTCCTATGCCTTACATTGATGATTTGTTCGACCAGCTTTAGGGCGCAACTATGTTCTCTAAGATAGATTTGAGGTTAGGTTATAATCAGTTGAGGATTCAGGCTAAGGATATCCTAACGACCGCCTTCACGACTCGTTATGGTCATTATGAGTTTTTGTGATGTCTTTTGGGTTGACTAATGTACTAGCCATGTTCATGGATTTGATGAACCTTGTGTTTAGACCCTACCTAGAATATTTCATTATTGTATTCATTGATGATATTTTTTTGAATTCAAGGAGTAGTGAGGAGCATACGTAGTATTAGAGGGTCGTGCTCCAAACTCTAAAAGGTGATGAGTTTTTTTTCCAAGTTCTCAAAGTGTGAGTTTTGGCTTAAGTCAGTGTCGTTCCTTGGAAATGTTGTGACCAAAGCAGGTATTATGGTACACCAATCTAAGATTTCTACAATTCATGATTTGGCTAGGTTTACGTCTCCAACTGAGGTTCATAGTTTTATTGGTTTTGGCTTATTATTATTGTCATTTTTTGATATCTTTTCTATGATTTCAGACCCTATGAATAGATTAACTTGGAAGGACATATTTTTCGATGGTCTTAGGAGTATGAGTTGAGCATTGGAAAGCTCAAGCATTGTCTTAATTCAATTCCAATGTTAGCTCTTCTAGTTAAATGAGGGATTCACTATGTTTTATGATGCTTAGGGTGATGGTCTTTGTTGTGTTTTATGTAGTAGGGTCATGTTATTGTTTATGCTTCTAGATAGCTTAAGGTGCATGAGAGAATCTACCTTACTCATGATTTGGAGTTGGCAGTGGCAGTTTTCTCGCTCAAGATTTTGAGGCATTATTTGAATGGTATTCATTGTGAGATTCTCACTGATCATCATAGCCTCCAACATCTTATGACCTAGCGAGAGCTTAATGCTCGCCACCGCAAATAGATTGAGTTGTTGAAGGACTATTAAATACCCTTCTTGTATCATCCAATTAAGGAGAATATGGTACCTGATGCCTTTAGTCGCAAGGCAGTGAGTATGGGTATCTTACCTTGTATTTCTAATTCTCATTGGCCTTTGGCATAGGAAATTAAATCCTTAGACAATTTGATGTTTTGCCTTAATATTTCAGATCCTATGAAGATTTTGTGTTGTGTAGAGGTGAGGTCCTACTTATTTGAGAAGATTTGTGATCGTTAGTATAAGGACAACAAGTTGTGCTTTTTCCATGATAAGGTGGTAAGTGTTGAGTCTATGAGAGACACCATTGATTTTGAGGGTATATTGAGGTTTCACGGTAATATTTGTGTTCCCAACTTGATAACTTGATTCAGTCAATTCTTCTTAAGGCTAACAACTTTAGATATTCCATTTATCTAGGTACAACAAAGATATATAGAGATTTGAGGGAGCATTACTAGTGGGATGAGATATAGAGATATGTGATAGACTTTTTGGCTCGTTTACTATGTTGTCAGCATGTCAAGATCGAGCATTAGCGCCCAGGTGAATTGATTCAGATATTTCCCATTTGCAAGTGGAAATAGGAAAGGATTACTATAGACTTCACTAATGGTTTAGCTCTTACTCCTTGTGGTTTTGATTGTTTTTTCATTTTTGTGGATCATTTGACCAAGTCGGCACATTTCATCACTATTAAGATGACCTTTAGTAATGAGAAATTTTCCTAGATTTATGATCGGGAGATAATTTATTTACATGGGGTACCTTTTTTTGATCATATCAGATTGAGGTTTTGTATTTACTTTGAGATTTTAGATAGCATTTCAGGAGGATTTTGGTACTTGATTGAATTTTAGTACAACCTTTCATCCATAGACATATGGTGAGTCTGAGAGGACTATTTAAGTGCTTGAGGATATGCTTTAAGCTAGTGGTATTGATTTTGGATGATTGTGGGATCAGCACATATCATTGGCATTGTTCACTTACAATAATAATTTTCATTCGAGTATTAAGATAGCATCTTATGAGTGTTTGTATGGTAGGGTACGTCATTCTATAATTAGATGGTTTGTGACTTTGGAGGCTAGACCATATTGTATGGATTTGCTTCAGGACTCATTGGATTGAGTCAGGGTGATTCTAGATAGGATGACAGCAACCTAGAGTAGGCTGAAGGCCTTTACATAGCGTATACTCTGTGCCTTATGATTTAGAGTGAGTGACAGTGTGTTCCTTCATATTTCTCCTATGAGTGGTATGATGAGGTTCTGATGTAAGGTTAAGCTTAGCCCTCGATATATTGGTTTTTTTTAGATTCTCCGTGCAGTGGGCGAGGAGGCATATGAGTTAGCTTTAACTCCATATTTTGCTCTTGTTCATCAATTTTTCCATGTAGTAATGTTGCGGAAGTATATTCTTGATTCGTCTCATGTACTTAGGTAGAACTTAGTCCTGTTAGATGAGCAGTTGTCCTTTGTTGGGGAGCCTGTGTTTATTTTGGCTTGTGATGTGAAATAGTTGCGTACTAGAGAGATCCCTATAGTTAAGGTTCAGTGGAGGCACCGCCCAACGGAAGAGTCTTCTTAGGAGATTTAGAGTGAGATGCAGACCCAATATCTCACCTGTTTAGGACTTCAGGAATTTTTTCTCCTTTTAACTTTTGAGGATGAAAGTTCCTTAGTAGAGTATGTTGTAATAAACCTTTAGGTCATTTTCTGTGTTCTTGCTTATTTTCATTGATAGGGGTTTCCCATAGCGCCCAAAGTCATTTATGACATGACCCAACCCAGGGGCCTTGTGGTAATGGGTGTCCCAGATCCACTCGGTAACGAAGCCCACCCCCATTTCTCATCTCTACCTCCAAGCACCTACCTTGATTTGGCTTAATTTGGAACATATAACCATATAGAGTAACTGTACAAGGGCTTACTCTTTGATATGCTTATTCTTAGACCAACCCTACCAATTCATCCCATCCACCAAAAAACAACTAAGCCAAACTAATACCGAACAACAAGCCAAAAACAAGGCCATAACTAAATGAATTCCAAAACATAATATGATCAATCCAAACTTAAAGGAGGATCGAACAAGCAACAATATTTTCATGACTCATGACCGATTGTAGCAACTCATAGCCTGAGTCATTACGACTATCAAAAGTAATTTCCAAGACTATTTAAAATAGGCCTTTTGGTCATTCCCATTTTATTAACTCTAACCCAAGTCATTTAGGATTGCCAAATTGTGATATAAAATGTCATACTTCCCTAAATTAAACATTTAATCATAAAAATCAATCCACAACAAGAAGTAGAAGCAATTCTTTAATCTCTAAAAGAAAGTTAGGGTTTCTCCATCTCAAGTTCAATTCCATTGATTTCTCATAGGCTTCCACCTTCAGGTATGCGGTATTTTATCAATGGGTCCCTTCTACCCATTTAGTACCAAAAGTCTGCTAACCCTCAAATTTACTTCCCTTCAAGTGGGTTCCAGGACAAAAATGAAGTTTTCTTAAAATTTAGCCAGTTTTCTTGGTGATCATACCATGAATACATGTCTTCCCATAATAGTGACATTTCTATGTTCAAAAATCATGAATTTCCTTTCTATAAAGAATTATTGAATTTTTTGCTTAAATTATGAAAATATCTATTATGGTCAGTTTTTAACATTATCATATTTAGTGCATTTGCCAAAGCTGGTGGGTCATAAACACCTTATACCTAGGATTTCATGCATGTATTGGCTATCATATTTTGAGTACTTTAGATTATGAATAATTTAATAGTTTAAATAATATTATAAAATTTAGTATATATAAATATATATATCAATTTTCTGTGTCTTTCGATAGGGAGTCATACTTTTCTCTAAGTGAACGTAGAGTTGAAGGCCAACTGTTAGTTAGTCCTGATTCTTTTATTAGAAGTCCCTAAGTTCAAGAACGACGGTGCATTAATATGTTATAGGGTGTCATCCATATGATAGGACTAACACCCTCGTCCTTCGGGACTTCAGTTAAGTGGATCCATGCCAGCTAGTGTTTGTACACCTGGAAAGGTACTAGCATCCGTCCAATTGGGATTGGATGTTGGACCCTAGTTTTGTTTAGATTAAGGTATGATGGTTATTATTATATCCATCAATCATCAGTTCATTTTAAGTTTAGGTTTTGTTGAGGTTTACCAAGTATTTAGATAGTTAGTTATCCAGCTAAGCCCAAGAAACTCCTGATATCTGATGGAGAGATGGGACTAGGCCAGTTTCTCATCGCTTTGGTCTTTTGAGGATCAACTCTAATTCCATCATCGAAAATAATATGGTGAAGTAAAGCTACTGATCTTAGCCCGAATTCACACTTACTAAATTTAGCGAACAACTAATGGGCTCTATGAGTTGGCCAAACTATTATGAGATAGTCTGCATGATTGCTTTCGCTGCGAGAATAGACAAGAATGTCATCAATGAAGACTATGACAAAAATTTCCAAGTACTTATTAAAAACTCGGTTCATCAAGTCCATGAACTCTGCTGGAGCATTCGTGAGATCAAAGGACATGACTAGAAATTCAAAGTGACCATACCAAGTTTGAAAAGCTATTTTCGAAATATCACATTCTCTGACTCTAAGATGATGATAGCCTTATCTGAGGTCTATCTTGGAAAAGTAATTGGCACCCTGATGGTGGTCGAACAAATCATCGATTCTAGGAAGTGGATATTTATTCTTGACTGTAACCATCTTAAATTGATGCTAGTCTATGCACATTTTGAGAGAACCGTCTTTCTTACACATGAATAGAATAGGTGTGCCCCACTAGTTGATGTTGGGCCTAATGAATCCCTTATCTAGGAGATCCTTTAACTGTTTTAAAACTCTTTGAGTTCAACTAGAGCCATTCTATGTGGCGGAATTGATATAGGTTGAGTATCTAGGAGCAGGTCTATTCCATAGTCGATTTCCCTTTCGGGAGGAACTCCAGGAAGATCTTTAGGAAACACATCTGAGACGTCTTTTACTTCTGGGACTGACTCAAGAGTCGGAGTTTCTGAGTTAGAATCTTTGACTCGTATGAGATGGTAAATATACCCCTTCGATATCATCTTTTTGGCTCTAAGGTATGAGATCGACTGACCCGTAAGTGCTATAGTACTATCCCTCTATTCAAGGACTGGTTCATTTGGGAACTGAAAATGAACTACTGTTTTTACAAATAACTTAGGCATAGCATGAGTAGAGCCAATACATGTCGAGAATGATGTCAAAATCCATAATCTCTAACTCTACGAGATCAAATTAGATAACTTTTTGAGATATTATGACCGGACAGTTCCTGTATACCTACCTGGCTACAATGGAAACACCTAATAGGGTAGACACTAAAAAGGGCTCTGCTAGAGTTTCCGGACAAACTCTAAAATTGATAGTTTTATATTGAGTTACAAACGAAAGAGAAGCTCCAGGATCTAGTAAACCATAGACATGTAAGTAAAAGACCTGCAGCGTACCAGTAACTACGTAAGGAGAATTTTTTTGATTTTTGCGGGACAAAAGAGAATATAAATCTATTCGGATGCAGACAACTGGTAGCACTGGAAGCGGCACCCTGCTGAGTCGGGCGATGGGATAAAAATGATGACTGATGGGAATGCCCCTGTTTGCCCACATCCCCACCCTTCTGAGCAACTACCCAACTATCTCGAATCCGATGGCCTGGCTTTCCATACCCAAAGCACACATCACTACCTGCTCTACACTTAACCTATGGTGTCTACCATACTTATGACATAAAGAATTGGTACGAGCACTGCTGACACTGACCTAGAACTTTAAGCCTAGTGCCCTATCCATATTGTCGTTTCTGAATTTAGGTACTGGGTCACTAGTTGAAGAATATATTGAGGCTGAAGACCTATGATGAAATTGAGGACGACTACCACCTTCTGACTTTGACTTATTGAAATTAAAACTACCTGTCCTAGCTCTCTTATTTTCTCTATCCTGCTCCTTAATCTTTTGATCCTCAATCTATTGAGCATGGACCATTAGCCTAGACAAATCTATCTCACGAATAAGTATTGCGGTCCCACACTCCTTGACCACACTATCAGATATGCCAGACGCAAACTTACTCATCTTGGACCGGTTATGAGCTACCACATGAGAAGCATATCAAGCGAACTGAGTGAACTTGAGAGAATACTCCCTCACACTTATGATTCCTTTCCTTAAATTAATAAATTCTAACACCTTAGCCTCCCTCAACTCTTATGGAAAGAACCTGTCCAAGAAAGGAGTGGCAAACTCTTCCTATTCTACAGGCCCTACATCAACACCTCTATCAACTTTTCACTGCTTAAACAAAGTATGGGCTGCATCCTGCAATTTATATGTAACTAACTTAGCACTCTGACTAGATGTCACCCCTATAGCATCCGTTACCTTCTAAACTATATCTAAGAATTCTTGTGGATCCTCTTATGACTTGTATCCCGTGAAAGAGGGAGGATTTATTCGGGTGAAAGCATGAATTCTAGTTGCAACAGTATTGGCCACTGGGCTGGCAGGAACAATGACTAGCCATTCATTCTATGCTGCTACAGAGTTTTCTGGAGTAGTGAACACATCCTTGAATTCTGTGTGAGAGAATGCTCATCCAGAGGATATGCTTGGATGGGCTGGCTGAGTTCCTATTCTTCTTCCGTTATTCTTGAAAGGCATGTTCTGTAAACAGAAGGAGAAAATGGATTCGACTGAGAGTTTAACTTGAGTTCATGCTCAACCACTGGACAAGAATACTTGAAAGACGGGAAACTTTTTCCTAAGCTCTTTGCAGCCTCTCATCCATAACTATGGCGTACTACACACCCATGAAAAAGACTCAACTCGACACGTCTTTTAGACTTCCTAGGCACTTTAAAATCTAGCTCTGATACAAAGTTCGTAACTACCCAAGATAACCCCTAGTCGTTACACGGTGCTTATAGTCCCGAGAAACCACAAGCTAACCCATGAGCTGGTACCTGTAGTGAGCACTAGATAATATAATCCTGTATTATAGAAGAATAACTAAAGTGCCATAAGGTTTTAAAAAACTCTAAATTCAAACTAAAATATAGATCGAGGAAAATGACTGTCAAAATTTGATAAAGTACTGATAAACTGAACAACTAACTGACTGTAATGTTTGAAAATCCTCTAAGACTGACTGACTGAGACTTGATGGTAATAGCCCCCAACTAACTCTACTGACTATTAAAATAAAGACATAAAAGAAGATAGTCTGTCCTTGGGTGATGAGGACACACCACTGCTACTGTGCTGCTGAGAAACTGAGGGATTAAGTGTGATCTGGGAACTGAGTGTCAACACCTATGATATGAGACATCATAGTGCAAAAGAAAGGTATATGATCATTACTTTGAATGTACTGGTATGCTAAATGAGATAGGCTGATATGCATGGTCTCTTGAATAGGAATGATAATAATTAACTGGATATATATGTAAAGCATAGAGTACTGAATAAAGAGCATGGAATCTATAGATGGTAAAAATGCAGGAAAATCTAAAAATACTATGGATGCATGACCAAGAATATAACATAAATTGAGTAAAATTTGTAAACTGAAATTTTTAAATAACTAAAATCTGCATGCTTTGGTCAATCAACACTAAGACTAAATAACTGAGCTGGGACTGTAACTAAGACTATATCTGAGACTGTGGAAGGTATCATCTAATCGATATTCCCAAATTTGAGCTTATCAGGTACAACCTATAACCCCAGTTGGAAGGGTGTTAATACCATACCACAGGTACTAACGTTGGTTGTGTGGTTCCACTAAACTGATATCATGTCCAAATGACTAAGGGTGTTAAGCCTAAACTGGTAGGTGATCTCTGCGAGATAGTCAAGCCTAATCTGATGGTTGACCACTCATATCCTACACTTTCTATATAGTTATAGAGTATAGGGACTACTATTAATGAATGTACCTATCTAATGGGGAAGCCGCCATCCCTACACCCGCTCGGTGCTAAATCCTACTTCCAACTAAATAAAACTGAAACGATAGACTATTCTGAGTTTAACTGACTATTCTGATAAAGATCATGATATAATCTAAAGTTATTCTAAAGATAAAAAGATAAAATTAAGTAAAAAAATATGGTTTCGAGTATTTAATACCCCCAGGACTCAAAACAATAGTAGTAGCATAACACTAAAACATTGATGGACATAGCATGAAGACTCTTATTAAATCAATTGCTCTTGTAGGCATTTTATCAAACACTTATAGTTCATGTTTTAAAATAATCATAGAATTACTAAGGGACCGGCATAATTGACATGAAATTATCATGGAAAATACTAATTCATGATATAATTAAATAAATGATAAACATGAGTAATCGAATAACAACAATAACTTCATTAAAACATTGTATTAAATCAAAGTTCATGGATATTAATGGATGAAATCATGATTTAAAATCAAATGACTTAAAAAGATCATAAATTTATAATTAAAAAGGTTACTTGGGATCCATAGATAAAAGGAATCATTGGATGAACATCTAACATACCTTAATGGATGAATTTATTGAAGTTCTTGTGTGAATTCTTGAGATTGCTCATGGTTTCTTGAGAGCTAGGGTTTGTAATTTTTAGAGAAAGATATTTAATTTTAGGGAAAATTAAGAAAGAATGAAATTTTAAAATGTTTTTAGGGCTTAAGTATTCCATTTGGGCAGATTAAACTAATAGCATAAGACTGTTTTAACCCTGGACGAAATATTAGATTTTCATGAAAATTTTTTGATTTTCGTGCTGTGTCACTGGAAACTAATAACAGTGAAACTGGTCGATGGCGTGACATGAGAACATCGTATTCCTTCACTAATTGGGACCTGGAAGTTCTCAGCGATGCGGTGGCATCGCGCTGCAACACTGAAAAATGCCATATGCTAAATTGGCCTATGGTGCGATACACCAAATTCGTGATACCTCACTAGAAATTGACAATTGATATTTTTACTCTTTCCATAAGAAGTGGATGGTTAAAATGACGGTGTTTAAATACCCAAACCTAAAATCTCCATAAATTCTTACTTGGTTATCTGATTTTGGAAAATTTTATATCATTGGAAAACTAATTCAATTTCCTACGCAATGGCATGCTCTAAACTTAAAAATAATAAGCATTTTAGAATTTTATATATTAAAACTCATGTATTGGGAGTTATATTATTCTATGGAAATACATGATGTTACATTGGTCCCCTTAAGTCCAATATATATTCACTTCAAAATATCTTAACTAATGCATAACTCTCTTTTGCATTTAGAAATGCCTTGGCTTTCATTGTCTCGACCTTGATTGCTATGTTGCTGTTAGGAGGCAACTTGAAATCTCTCTTTATGATCCGTCCACCATTAACTCCTATTATCTAGTATCTCACTTCTACCTCTTCAAATGAATTTTAATCCTTTGCTTTTATGACATTAACTCTTTAAACCGAGGTCCCCAACTTATATTTGATTAGAAGTTCAAGGTATGATAGCACCTTGATCATGGTTGAATCTCTTTCCTCCTCTTTACATCTTTGATATTGACACATAAAAGAAAGGGAGAGAGCCCCATCGACCACCTCAACATCCTTCATGTGCCAACCCCTAGCCAAGCTAGACACTTGATCCAATACCTTTGATGCAATCCTATATGATGATTTAACTGATGATTTGTCAAAAGCATTATCTAATATGGCCTTATTGGTTTTTTCCAATGCCCTATAAAAGCCTTGGAGAATTATATTCTCGGTCATCTCATGATTTAGGCCTTTCAAGAGCTTTAGCTGAAATCTTCCCCACACTTCATACAAAAGCTCTCCATGACATTAGACAAAGTTTATGATTTTATCACGCAATTGTCACATTTTGGACAATAGGTAATACTAATCAAGGAAATCCATGGTAAGTTCATTCCATAAAGTAATTAATCCGGCTAGAAGGGATCGAAGCCACAATACCACCTTACATGTTACATAGAACGGGATAGGCGCAACCAAATAGATTCTTGTGATTTTTTTGCAATATCAAAGGTTGCACAAACTTCTAAAACATTCTTCAAATGCAAGTTGGGGTCCTCTTGAGTATGTCCCCAAAAGAAACCCTTCATTTTAAGTAACTGAAGCGTAATGCTTGTGATATAGAGTAAGCCATTTCCTACGATAGGGGGATGTGAATTGCACGAGCATGTTCTTCGTCACCAAGATAACCTATATCTTAAACATTATCAATAGATAGATTTTCACTAATTTCTTCTTAAATCCTGGTCAATCGGAGGAAACAATGATCACCTATGAAGAATTAGAAACAACAACTAAAGTAAATTTAAATCACCATGGGTATACCTAAAGATACAATCAACATCGTTTAAGTGAAAACTAAATTTCACTTCTCGAAAATGACACCATTTTTATAATGCTCGCCTATAATTTTTAAATTGGAAGAGGACGGTCATAGTCAATAGCTCAACATACATTAAGGTCGAATTCAAAACAAGCAAAATTACTCTTCAATACCTATGGGTGTGAATGGCATCTAGAAGTATACTCGTAGTGAATCAAAAATTAAATACTTGATTTAAAATTATGGGGAGGGGGCTAAATATGTTTCTATCAAAGTTTACTCAAACTACAAACTAACGGTGACACTTGCAATAGAAAACTAAATGTAAAAATGAGCATGGTATTATGTCTAATTAAGGGAAGCTATGCATGGGAACTTGATGATTTGGTGCAAAATATAGTTATTGGTGATATAGTATGCTAGGTTAGAGGTCCTTGAGGGTATTTTGTCAACAAAACGTCAAGAATCTAACTCTTGGACTCTTTCAGGTACCTTATGAGTTTTCCAAATGATATCACCTAATACCTCAAGTGGGAATCCCTATTTTTAGGTAGATGCCAAAAATGTGACCCACTCTCTACTTATCCTCATTTCTAAGATAGTAAAGATATAGCAAACCACATTTACAATTGTCCATTATTTCTTTGTCACCTATATCCCTCTTTCAAGTGTGATAAAGGTTGCAAGAATTCACACACATCCCTCTTTCAGGGATGTTGTAAGCTTTTAAGAATTTAAGGTTTTCACCAACAAATCCATTCAGGGCATTTGTAGTTTTCACCCACAAATCCCAACTAATTAACCAAAGAAATAGAAAAACCCATTTAACAAACAAGAAGCCACATAAATACATCACAACCACTCATAATTAAACCTTAATTTAATATAATCCCAAGGCAAGAGAATTTAGCTACTCGTAATGCTAAAGAAAAGAAATATAGCAAAGTGTTCATCAATAACATCCATGGCAATGGACAATAATAAGAATCTTCACTTTGAACTTCAATTTTATCAAAGTCTTCTTGGATTTCAAACATAAATATTTCCCCAATTTCTAAGATTCACCAAGTCTCCAATTTTAAAAACTTCTAAAGGGTAAAGGGTTTGTGCCTTATAATGGAATTGCATTCAACTATGCAAATTTACAAAATTAACCTTGTGTATTATCCTGTAATGCTGCAATCGCAGCAGCTTGCCCAGAATTGCAATTACAGTGATATCCATCCTATCAATGTGATCACGGTCCATTGACTTGACTTGACCAACTGCGATCGTGGCCTTCAGACTGCAATCACAGTAGCTGAGATCAAAGTCTGCTCCAGGTGTTCCATTTGCACTTCTCTTCTTTTTGTTGATCCCTTTTAGCTCAAATCCCTATCTTTCCTTTTCATATTCTGTATGACCACAAAATATGGAAATTATTGTATTAGCAAACAAATTTTATCTTATTCATACATTCAAATCATAGTTGTGTGCGCGAATGTTGAGCATAAATGAGTGGAAATTCACCACTCATAATCTATAACCATTAATTAATGGGTTTAATGAACTATGGGAAATTGGGGTAGAAACATACTATACTTATACAAACCAAACATTTCAAATATGTGTATCCTTATTGAGTATAGTTAGTGATTTTTTGGTTCTAGCAATATTATTCCAATAGAACATCGAGGGGAGATATGCATGCCTAATTTATTACAATAACACATCCTCTCAATATCTTAAATATAATCATAAGAGATTATAAATTGTTTAATGATCCGGAGAATCATAGGCCTACACCTACACCATTGTCTAGCTCCAAAGTAGTTGAAAATATACATAATTTCAACAAAGTCTTTGACAAAGGTCAAAGAAAAGACATCAAATTACTGAAGAATCCTTGGAAGAAAAGATTCTAACGTATTTCAGTTGGTATCTTGGTATAATAATAGGTTGAGGCACAATCTATATGTGATGCATATTGAGAAATTAATTTTGACAGTTTGTATTCAACTTTACTTTAGGTACTAGGAGAGAAAAAAGATCCTGTTGATTCTTGCTATATATAATAACCACTAGGTCATATTCTTCATTTTGTATGTTATTGGGATTTCACGCCTTCCCATGATATCTAGAGGTCATTTATGACTTTATGGGACCATTAGGTTATTTTAGTTTTGATCCCATTAGCTATTTTGTAGCTACTGAAGTTGACCAATTGAGCTTAGACCAAAACTCTTAGTTGATGGTCTTAGATGATAATGTCAATAGTATTGTTAGCATAGAAACATAGATTTTAGACTAGCGTTGTTGTTATATGAATTAAAAGAGTTTTGGTTATCACTAGTGTCGTTTGCAACCTCGATAGGTTTTTGGTTATGCCTTGATGTATTATGCCTTTAGTAGATATATAGTTGATTGCTTATGTCGTCAGCTAGTGGTGTTCCTTAGTTATGGTTACATTCCTTGACAGTATTTAGTCTTAGTACTGACAGGGACCATTAAAGGGTATGCTTGATTTAATAGATTAAGGTTGATTAGGGTATTTGGCCTTAGTTTAAACTTGTCAACTACATCTTTTAATTTTACACCTTCAAATATTAGGTTGAAGGTTATGATAGATTTAGAGTATAGATGCTTACCTATCCATAAAATTAGTTTGGATAGTTGAGATTATGCGATTTAGGCTTGGTGATGAGATTTCAGTTGAGTTTTATATAGCTTGGGTACAACCTTTAATTTTAGATGTGATATAGTTGAGCATTCTTTCATAGGATGGATAGACCTACTCTTCAAATGTAAATTTGATTTTTTTTAGTTCAGATGGATTATGGTTGGAAGATGTTTAAATGATATCCTGTTGGCACTTGATAATGGTTTCATTTATGCTTTATTGAGATTCTCAAATTTTGCTAATATTGTGGAATATCTGCTCACTGGAAGAGTGTGATAAAGTTGGTCTTAGGAATGTTTAATCTTTAGTTGGTTGGATATTATTAAGTGGATTATTTTATTTTGAGAGTTTGTGCTTCAGACTCATGACTATAAATTTTAAGGATCATTTAGATCGGCTCTATCTTTGATAAAAGATCGTAGACTTTAACCATCACCATTTATGTGTCTAGGTAGTACCTTATAGTCTTATCCTTGTTCTTAACATTATGAATTTTTGGTGGATCAACTCCAGTTCTTAGAGGGTAGTATGATGTGTTTGCATAAAAAGGACTCAAATGAGTTTCTGTATGGTTTGCAGTAAATAGCAAGTTTGGAAAGGCAAAACAAGCTTATATTTTGATATTGGAGTTGGGTGCATGACTTATGACTTAGATTGCCTTTTGCATGGTTGAGTTTGTTCTTAGTTGTGCTCGTATTAGTATGATCTTAGCGTGTTTTAGTCTGAGTTTATGTGAATCAACTAATATTAGTTCAGTTAATATCAGTTGGTTATTGAGGTTAACTCTATTTAGATATAAACAAAGGAGGTTGGTTGAAAATTAGATATTTATGACAAAATCCCATAGAAGCGTTGTTTCTCCATGGAGGTTATATGAGGAGACTTTCTCAAGGTAAGTTATCCTTTTACCTCATACCTTCGAGCTTTCATGCTTTATCCATTAACTTTTGTGGATGAAAGTCCTTTAAGAAGTTGATATTATAATAACCTAGAATTTTCATGCATTTCTGGAATTTTGAGCCTTCCCACAACGACTATGGGTAATTTATGACTTGTTTGAATTCTCTGTGCGGTTATCAATCAGTCTATTTAGGTATTAGACTGATTTCCCTATTTTAGAGCATCTGTTGTTAAAGAACAAGTGTCAAACCAAACCCCTTCGTAACTAACCTCGAATAAGGGTTCTAATAGCGCCGTCAAATTTTAAATATAGATTTTGGGCTAGGGGATCCTTGGTTCATGTCCCAAGGCTTTTTGACCTTTTTTTGGATATTGGGTGGATTATATGAAAATGGAATTACTGGTGTAGGCCCCATATTTAGTAAAACATTATCTCATATCAAAGTTTCAATGTTTCCATTGATTCTGAAGTGTTAAATTTGGTTTGGTAGCTTAGTTTTTTGGCATATACGGGGTTTTAAATTAATCCTGAGCACTCAGTCAGTGCCAAGTTTAGACTTAAGAAATCAGATGCCTTAGGTTGCTGGTGCAATTGCTTAAGTGGCCACTCAACCTCTTACAGTGACTTTGGGTCACTTTAGTAGTGTTGGCTATTTGGCACAGGACTACTTAACAAATTAATGACCGGCTTATCCAACACTATTTTACCAGTTAGTAGACTGCTTTAACGATATTTGCAACTCCTTTCCTAGCCTTATTATGGGTGAAAGAGCGATTTTTGCAATAGCCACTTAAGTAACTAGGCGACTGCTTTAGCGACCCCTAGAGATTATTAAATACCCTTTCTTAACCTGATTTTCCCATTATTTATCTAACATTTTCCTCTATTTTAGAGCTTGATGAGAAAAATAGTATGGAGACTCATCCATTAAATCTAAGGTACATTAGCCTAACACTCCTTAGTTATTTTCCACTATTTTCATCGTCAATTTCCATCCCATTTTATTGTAAATTCTTAGAAATTTAGTATTTAAAACCTTAGACATTATAGGATTTTTGGTGCTACGATTTCTAGACCATTTAATTAAAACTTTTGATCACACATTTCTTGTCCTTTGAGGCATTAAGACAGATCCAATTTTTGTTTTTGTTTGACCCAAATTCATACCTAACATTTTATATAGAATTATAGGTCTCATTTTACACCTAATGACAAGTAGATTACTATTTCGATAGCATGTCGGCATTTTGGCATCATGGAGCAAACGCGGGATATTTATGAATGATTCAACGATCGCGGTTCGACATTAAGACAGGCTTTGATGTAGTCTTCTTCATGAGACAATGCATAGTGTAGTTTGAATGCCAGGTTTAAAAGATAGGATGTGATATGTCTATATATTCATTACTTAGCTAATTTAGGTGTTTTGGAATAAAATAGTGAACTGACAGTTAAGATGAAACACTTGTTATGGCTATAAAATCCTACTATCTTTGTTACAAGCATGTTGATCATTATTTATGTGAAAGACCATATGGTATAAGGTTTGAAATGTTTTTAACAAGACATAGTGGATAAGATCATTGATTCCCAAATTATAGTATTATTATCATAATATTAGTATATTATTGGTATCATGACCCAATTTATGAGTCATGATGGCACTAGCTAAAACCCACTAGTAGGTAAGCCAACACCGTAACCTAGAGCTAAGGCAATGAGTGATGTTTATAGAAACGTCTAACATAGACCAAATATACTTTTGTGGATGGTTGGAAATGTTGCTTATGAATTGGAGTTGCCTTCTACTTTGAAATCCATTTGTTCGGTATTTCATGTCTCCATGTTGAGGAAGTGTCTTGGTGATCCTTCTTCAATTGTTCCTTTGGATGGGTTGGGTATATCATACTCTCTATCTTATTAAAAGGTCCCGATTGATATGTTCGACAGGAATGTTCGTCAGTTGCGAACAAAGTATATGGCTTTGGTTAAGGTTCTGTGGTGGAACCATAAGGTGAAAGAAGCTACTTGGGAAGTGAGGGAGGACATAAAGTCCAAGTGTCCTTATTTATTTTCTGCTCTTGGGATTCATACAGAAGGTATGTGCTATCAAGACATCTTTATTTTTTGAGTGTGTTAAAGGAAAGATTAACATATTTGCCTTTTTGTTTTCAAACCTTGTTAAAGATTGGAAATATCTTTGATAATGCAAATGACTCCTATTTGTGATTACCCCTATTTTTTCTATTATTTGAGGATGAATATTCCTAGTGGGGGAGACTGAAAAACCCTGGTTTTTAGAAGTTTGAAAGTTTCATTGATTTTTGGTTTTAGGAAAAGATACAACTAAGGGAAATAAGTCGCACACTTAGATACGGGTGGTATGGTTTGGTCGTATGCTAACCAGTGCTGATGGGATAGATGTAGTTACTGGAATAGGTACGATTTGGATGGTACGAGTCATGTAGTTGGGTTCGGGTTGTTTGGTTTCTTCACTTAACCTTAGAATTGGTAACTTATGTTGAATTTGAGTACGAGTTGATCACCATAAGCCGTAACCCAAGGTACGAGTCGTACCCCAAATTCATATAGTGGTTAGTGTTCAAACCTATTAGGTTCTATTATGCCAGTGGTACAGTTTATGGGTACTAGTCGTACACTTGAATAGGACTTTGGTTTAGGTATGGTGTTCTTTTGACACTATTGGGTCCAAGGAGAAAATACTAGGGTATAAGAGGTGGGTACCACTCGTACAAGATGGGTATGACTCACAAGGGTCAGTCATACCGTATGATAGAAATTTAATGCAATTTAAGTGAGGGCAATTTTGACATTTCTCAACTTATCTTAATAATGTCCCATGAATTATGTTTCACTTGGAAGGTTATTTTCCCTATTAATCTATTCTTAAACACTTGGAAAACAATCTTGAATCCTCTCTAGAGTTCTTGGGCAAAGAAAGCTAGGGTTTCATCTTAAAGAGTAAATTTGGGCTTGTTTTTGTGATTTATCTCCATCGTCATATTGGTTTAAGGCATGTTCTTTTCACTAATTGTTAGCCAAAACTAATGACATTGTTTTATACAATGTTTTCATGATTTGAATAATGTTTGATTTTAGGTTTTCAAATATTATTTGGGGGTTTAGGTTATAAATTCTTGGTTATGGTTTTTCCATGTTTTTAATTATGCTTTTATATGCATTAATGGTGGTTTTGGATAATTGTTTTCATGGGAATGGTTCTTTGTTAATGGACTTTAGTTTTTGAAATACTATGCCGCCAACGTGTTTGATAAAGTATCTAAAACAATGCTTTCTCTATAATATTGTTTTTTCAATGACACTTATGCATGGTTTAAACTTGGTAATGGAACCCTAAATGATATGATTAATTTAAATGGTTTTAACCGGATTGGGAAGGCCTTGGTGGCCATGATTTTTGCTGAATATAATCTATGGGTACATGGAAATCCCTTGATCTAAAAAAGGTTTGGCTAAGTACAATATTTGCAAGTAATAATTTGTATGATGATACCCCTATGTAATAGACTTGGTCAATAAATAGTTTAGGGTTCGGTTGGTTGCTCGATAATTATTTTAATTTGGCTTAGAGGAAATACGTGTAGCAAACTCGTAGAAGGTGGAGGTCCATTGGGGTCTAAATTAGAAACTCATATTAGTCGATGTGAGGTTTGGTCGAAGTTACTGTGTGTATGATGTCACACTATTTATTTTGGGGGATGTACTAGTCATCCATGGTTTTCTTTCATGGTCGGGTGGCTTAACGCACTGGGTTCCTTTCAGTATGGAAAGCTGAACCCATATAGCCCATGGGTGGTTTAGGGCGGCAGAGCAACACAACCCTGTAAAAGTTTTTAATGGTATGCTAAGCCTGATCCCTTTTCCCAACATGGTTATATATATGTGTGTATGGATATGTGCATAAGGATGGTTTTTACTTGGTTTTATAAATGACATTAATTTATTATTATTCTGACTTCATGCTAGCATTCACCTGCTATGAAGGAAACAACTGTTCTAATCCTCCTTCTTAGTGATTCAGACTTTAGGGTCAGCATTTGGATTGAAGTGTTGACCTTCCATAATTTCGTAAGGCTCCATTTCATTGATTTTATTTCATACTTGTCTTATTTATGAATATTGGTTTCGGCTATGGTTGGGGGCATATCCCAATAGGATTTTTGTATTATTTTTGTTAGAGACTTTATAGTACTGCTATGGGTTGGAATAGGCACGGTCGGTATTGGTGTCATCTTTAGAATTTGTATTATTATTGGGGATGATACCAATAGAGTATATTGTTGGTTGTTCCATCATCTTTTATGCTGGGATTAAACATATTATGTTTTGGAATTCATTTTGTTATGGCCTGGTTTAGGGCCGTTGGTTCGGTATTGGATGGCTTGGTGGTTTGGTGTACAAGATGACTTGGTAAGGTTGGTCTAGGAATAGACCTATCCCAAAGTTAGTCCTTGTCCAGTTATGCTATCTTGTAATGGTTTAAAATTCAACCAACTCAGGGCAGGAAGCTGGAGGTTTGGATGGGTAATGGGGGTGGTCTTCAATCCCAGCTTGTATAGTCGGGATTTGAAATTGACATTTATTTGATAATGTTCTTGCTAGGTGGACATTTGGAACAAATGACTACTTCTTAATGGGAAAATTGTTCTAAAAACAAAATGAATTGGCAGGTAACCGAACTATTAGTTTTAGCAAGTTACAAATGATTTGAGGATCTACGGGAAATCTTTATTGGAGAAAATAAGTAGGAAAATGGAAAATGACCTGAAGGGTTTTTAGAGTTGGGCCCGAGTGTTTGGTTACAATACCAGTTGGACTCTACGTGAGTAATCCATCTTTTTAAACAATGTGGCTTTAGTATATATATTACTTGAAATTATGATTGAATTGTATGGATGCTAGTGATGGAATGCATTCTTTGATGTGTGTTCATACTCACTGTTATGATTCCAAGAAAAATCATAATTTTTTATTTTTTTTCAAAAATGGATCTATTCCCACTTTTCAACTTTAAAGTGTATTCTTTTATAATGGGATTCATACCACCTTATTAAATAGTTTATGAGCTTTTGGAATAAAAGATGATGTTTTTGAAACTTGATTAATATTATTTGCAATCCTGATTTATGTACTCTTTTTACCACAACCAGTAACTTCTATCGAGCGAGATTTTGACCCTTTCTACTAAATGACACTGATTTAGTAGCGGAGTTGATATCAGGCAATGGATTTACATACTTAAATTCTTTTTTCGATGGTTTGAGTCCATACAATTAGCGTTATATATATATATATATATAGTTAGATAGAGTAGATTAATGATGACGATAATGATGATTTGAAATCCTAGACCGGGACCAGGTAAGCGTAAAAAGATAATCTCAAACCCTATGGGCCCTGTTGTTCATGAGCCATCTTGTCGGGGTAGAGATAAAAGTTTAGGTGTTTCGTTTGAGAGCTACTAAATTTGGGCGGATGTATACACTTGGTTGGTTATGGAACTTGAATCGATTATGGTAATATAGATTTAATTTGCATTCATTAGTTCCTATGAATTACCTACCAGCAGTATACTTTTTGGTGCTTATAACTATCGATATTATAAGGGTTACATAGGTGTAGTGGTCACGACCCAAGACAAGATTCATTACCTATTTATGACACGATTCTTAGGTCAAAAGTGACCCTAAGCTAACCCATGTCCTGGCAAACACTTAAAAACTACAGAAATAATTGAATACTAGGTTAAAGCTAATGGGAATAATTGATTGAAATCTTAATAATGTAAAAAAAATAACAATCAAATCTAGGAATAGAAATGTATGACCAAATAAGCTAAGAATCTAAACATTTGTCTGAACGCGTCTACTCATAGTAAGGTATTGCGACAAGCCCCCAACTAAATCCAACTAACTTAAATAGAAGTAAATTGATAAAAAAATAAGGAACTGATAACTGGACCTCGTATAATGAGGACTCACCAAAACCTGCTGTTGGATGTGGCATGGGAACGTGCTAAGAGCGGTTTGGGTAGTAAGAGTCCGAACCTATATTATGAGATAATATAGTGCAAGAAAGTAAGTGATCAATAATTTTAATGTACTGAGTATATGAGATGTGAAACTGGCTCACATAAACCGAACATAAATTCATGAACATGTAAGGTTGAATGCAAAACCCAGTATAAGCATGTGGTAGATAAAACTTAAGAGTGACTAACTGAATATCTAAATACTTGGTAAAGCAAACCTCAACAAAACATAAACTTAAGTTAACTGAGGATTGAAAGAGATAATAATAACCGACATACCTCAATCTAAGCAAAACTAGGGTCTAATCTGCAATCCCAATTGGAATAGTTCTAGTACCTCTCCAACGGTATCAACACTAGCTTGCGTGGATCCACTAAACTGATGTCCTCAAGGATGAACATGGAGAGGTGGGTCATCAACTTTGCTTTCACCCGGTGCAAAGTAAGACTCCCTACTGAACGAGAAAAAATACTTTTACATATGTATATATACTAAATTTAATAATATTCTTGAAAATATTAACATATTCATAATCTGAAGTGCTCAAAATATGATAGCTGATACATGCATAAAATCCTAGGTATTAGGTATTCATGATCCACTAGTTTTGGCTAATCCACTAAGTATGATAATGTTAAAAATGACCATAATAGGTAATTTAATAATTTAACCCAAAAACTCAATAATTTATTATAATAAGGAAATTCATGAATTTTGGGAATGGAACATGTCACTCTTATAAGAAGACATGTATTCGTGGTATGATCACAAAGCAAAATGATTAAATTAAAGAAAATTTCATATTTGACATGGAACCCAACTTAAGGGGAAAATAAATTTGAGGGTTAGGTGCTTTTTAGGACTCAATGGATGAAAGGGACCCATTGATGAAATCCCACATACTTGAAGGTGGAAGCCTTGGAAAAATCCATGGTTTGAAATGGAGAAACCTTAACTTGCTTTTAGATATTAACGAATCTCTTGTATTTATTGTTGTTGATTGATTTTTACAATTAAATGGTTAATTTAAGGAAGTATGGCCTTTTACACCACACTAGGGGTATCCTAAACGATGTGGGTTTGATTAATAGAGTAAAAATTGACCAAAATACTTATTTTAAATCGTACAAGAAATTACTTGTGCAAGTTATAATGACTCAGGCTACGACTCTCTATGATCAGTCATGAGTCATGTTCTGAGTCATGATATAAATTCATAAAATTTTTGAGTCCTTTCTATTAAGATAATGACTCCACTACTAACCACTCATTAAGTATGATCACGAATCATTTGGAGAGGTCGTGGTCGGAGACTCAATTTTTAGATTTTTTTTTGTTGTGATGACAGGTCTACCTAATGACTTTTTAGGATTTATAACAATCATTTGTTGGACTCGTCACCGGTGGGTTTAATTTTTTAGGATGCCTTACTATCATGGCAACGACCTAGGATACAACTCGTTATAACTGGTAATGGGTCATTGTCATTGGCAGTTGACAAATGCTAGGAAATTTTCCTTAACTTTTTGCCACGATATCAGATTAAGGTAACTGTTATGGCATTGGAAAGCTAATTTAATAGTCTAAATTTTGATGTGTCTATAGCATGAAAACTTTGGGTAGTAAAATATCTACCCCTTTGTAATCATACATCCTGGAATTAAACTAACTAAGGTGAGAGGCTAAGGAAATATTAAAACCTTGCACTACACTTATAAAATTAATCATGAACTAAAATCTAAATTTATAACTAGTGCATGAACTAAAATGGACTGCATGAATGCATACTTTGACATGAATATGGCTAGACGACTGAGATAGAAATGAAATTATTAATTAATTAATTAAGAAAACTATTACTTCATGCTAGGACTGAATTAGAAGAGAATAGATAGGGTTTACTTGGTTACAATATCTGCTTCCTCTTCCTAAGTAGATACCTCAACGGACTGATTTCACCACAAAGCCTTTACCAAAGCACCCACTTTATTCTTTAGCCTATGAATCTGATTATCCAGGATCTCAACCAGAAGCTCTTCATTAGAGAGTCTACTTTCCATGCCATTTATTTATAAATGTACTACTAATGTTGGGTCACCAATGCATTTCTTCAATAAGGACACACGGAAGAATGCATTCATTGATGCTAATTTTATACGAAATTCAAACTCATAGGCTACCTTATCATAATGAGTCAAAATCTTTTAAGGTCCAATAAAGAGGGGACTGATCTTACCCTTCTTACCAAATATCTTCATCCTTTTTGTGGGAGAAATCTTTAAATAGATAGAATAACCTACATCAATCTCAAGCTGCCACCTCCTAATATCAAAATATGATTTCTGATGACTTTGTGCCGCCATTAACCTTTCTCCAATGAGACAAACTGTTTCCACTGCCTAATTTACTGAATTAGGCCTTATTGAAGATGCTTCATTGACTACTAACCAACTACTAATAGATCAACACCTCCTACTATCAATAGGATTGGAAAACTTGAGAATTAGAAGTTTCTTAGGACTCAATCGATAGAAGGTACCCATTGATGAAATACCACATAGTTGAAGTTGGAAGCATTCGAGAAAGCCATGGAATTGAAATTGAGATATAGAAAACCTAATTTACTTTTTGACATTAAACAACCTCTTTCCTTTCTTGTTATTTATTGGTGTTTACGATTGAATGGAGAATTAAGGTAAGTAATGGATTTTATACCCTTATTTGGGATGCCTAAATGACATGGGTTAGGAGTTGATAGAATAGAAGGAATAGGAATTGACAAAAAGGCCCTTTTTAAATAGTATAGTATATTGCTAGTGCCAGTCTAATAACTAAGGCTATTTCTCATTACCACTAGTTATGAGTCATTTTCTAAGTTCTGACTTTAAGTATTGAATTTTTTACTCCTTTGTATTTAGACAACGAATCCACTCCTAATGTCTTGTTTGGTTTGATCATGGGCTGTTAGGAGAAGTCATGGTTAGAGACTCAGTTTCTAGATTTCTTTCTATAATGATGACGGGTGCACTGAATGACTTATTAAGACTGATAAGGAGTTGTTTGCAAGACTTTTCACCACTAGGTTGAATTCCTAGGATACCTCACTGTCATGGAAATGACTCTAACAAATGACTTGTTATGATTAGTAACGGGTCATTGTCACTAGCAATTGACAAACCATAAAAAAATTACCAAAATATTTTTCCACGGTATCGAATTAAGTAGATAAATATGGCATTGGAAAGCTAATTTAATGGTCTGTATTTTGTTGGATCTAAAGATTTAAAAGTTGAGGTATTACAATATCTCTCCAACTTGGGATCATCCATCCTAAAAAAATACATGCTAAGGTAAGATTCTAGGGGAAAGTTGAAACCTTGTTGTTAACACTTACAAGCTGAATCATGAACTGATATCTAAATTTATGACTAATTAATTAATGAAATAGTTAGCACATGCTGCAACTGAATTTGAAGAGGAAGATGGGGGTACTTGTCATTATATCTACATCTGCTTCCCAACTAGCTCTCACAACTGGTTAATTTCTACATAGAACCTCTACCAAAGCAACCTCGTTATTCCTTAGCCTACAAATCTGATAATCAAGGATCTCATTTGGGACCTATTCATTAGAGAGGATACTTTCCATGCCAATTCCTTATAAATGAACTACTGATGCTGGGTCACAAGTCAAGATTAATATATGCAAACTCTGTTGGAAAATCCAACTCATTTTCTACCTTACAATAATGACTAAAAATATTTTTAGGTTCAACAAAGCGGGGACTGATCATCCCTTTCTTACCAAATCTCTTCACCCATTTCAGAGGCAAAATCTTTAAATAGATAGAAAAAGCTACATAAAATTCAGCCTCCCTTCTCATAACATCAGTATAAGATTTCTAAAGACATTGTATTATGTTCAGCCTTTCTCTAATGACATGAACTTTTTTCCTTGCCTCATGCACTAAATTGACCCCATCAAAGTAGACTTATATACCTCAAACCAACTAATAGGATATCTAAAACTCCCAATATCAAAAGCATAAAATAGGCCTATCTAACTATTGGAGTGATAGTTGTTATTGTAAGTGAACTCAATCAAAGGAAAGTGATCTTCCCAACTACCCTTAAAATCAATCACACTCGCCGTTAACATATTCTCTATGGTGGGATGGTCCACTCTGCCTGACAATCTGTCTTTGCTGAAAAGGTGTACTAAGGTGATATTGTGTACCAAGGCACTTCTGAAAAGCCTTCAAAAAATGAGAGGTAACCTAGGTACCTCTAAAAAATATAATGGTCAAAGAAACTTCATTCAGTTTCACCAACTTCATCCTAATCTAAAGTATTAATGAGTAAGAAATGAGCTGACATAGTTATTCGATCCATATTTAACCAAATAGAATTATGTTGATGCGAGTACGAGAAAACCCTATCATGAAGTCCATATTCACCACTCCCTACTTCCAAGTAGGAATACTTAATTCCTAAAGCATACCCATAAGCCTCTGGTGCTAAACATTAACTTATTGACTATTTGGAAACATAGCCATGAATCACGCAATAGCATTTTTTATTTTGTTCCACCAACAGCATTCCCGTATGTCACGATACATCATAGTGGCTCGTAGGTGAATGTAATATCTAGAACCATGATATTTTCTAACATTTGTGGCCTTAAAACATCCATATTAAAATCACATAATCTACCCTATCTACAAAAAACACCATCTCAACCTTGGGAGAAAATATCAACCTTATGGTTTCGCACCGCCTTCTTTAGCTTAAGCAAAACAGGATCTTTATCTTGATTTTACATTACTTCAACAACCAACCATTCTGAAAACAAACACTACCTTTTGCCAAATCAAACAACAAAACTCCTAATATATCAAACTGATGAACTTCACGAACTTACTCTTTCATATAATCCTTCACATGAGCAACCCAACCCATAGACAATCTACTAAGAGTATCACCAAATATATTGGCCTTGCCAGAGTGATATAATACACTTTTGTCATAGTCCTTCAACAACTCTAGACACTTTCTCTATCAAAGATTTAGATCTTTCCGACAGAAAAAAAATACAAAAGACTTTTGTGATTACTGAACATATCAACATGAACCCTATAAATATAATGTCTCTAAATTATTAAAGCAAACATGACTACTTCAAACTCAAGCTCATAAGTCAGGTAGTTCTTCCCATAAGGTTTAGGTTTTTTAGTGAATTATTCTATATCCTTGCCCTTCTGCATCAATACACAACCATTAATAACTCTAGAAGGATCACAATGTACCACAAAACCATCTAGATCATCTAGTAGAGTAAAAATTTTAGAAGATATGTGTTGAGTCCTTAATTTATAAAACATCTTATTATAGGAATTAGATCCCTAGAATTTGAATTTCTTCTAAGTTAGTCTGGACATAAAAGAAGTAATAGAGGAAAACCCTTTAACAAACTATCTGTAGTAACTGAATAACCCTATGGAACTCCTAATATATAAAAGAGTGATAGGTCAAGCCAAGTTCCTTGCTGCT
This sequence comes from Capsicum annuum, assembly GCF_002878395.1. Classification (NCBI taxonomy): domain Eukaryota; kingdom Viridiplantae; phylum Streptophyta; class Magnoliopsida; order Solanales; family Solanaceae; genus Capsicum; species Capsicum annuum. Next base: position 45,910,833 of record NC_061114.1, read on the forward strand.
TTGGTATTTTAATGATAAACTCGAATGTCTTCACCAAAAATGATATGACCAAGGAACACTACTGATTTCAACAAGGATTTACACTTGCTGAACTTAGCGAATATTTTATGATCTTTATGAGTCTGCAATGAAATTCTTAAGTGATCTATAGGTTCACCCATACTATGAGAATACATAAGGATGTCATACATGAAGACTATAAAAAAAATGTCTAAGTACTAATTAAACACCCTATTTATCATGTCTAATAAAGTTGAAGGATCATTCATTAGTCAAAAAGGCTTTAGTCCAAATTCTATGTGACCATACCGAGTTCTGAAAGTTGTCTTTGGGATGTTACGTTCACTGACTCTGAGTTGATGATAGCCAAATTTGAGGTCTATCATTGATAAATTGGGTAAAATAGGCAGTTGGTCGAACAAGCCATCAATCTTAGGGATGGGGTGTTTATTCTTGATTTTGACTTTGTTCAACTGAAGGTTGTCGATGGACATTATTAAAGAACCATCTTTCTTGCACATGAATAAAATTAAACACTCTATGGAGAGACACTCATTCTTATAAACCCTTGTCTAAGAGATCTATCAATTTCTCTTTCAATTCCTTAAGCTTGTGCTTGGCCATTCTATAAGGTGGAATTAAAATATGTTAGGTATTTGAAAGAAGATCTATTCTGAAGTAAATTTTCCTCTCGAGATAAAATCCAAGATGACCTTTGGGAAAAATATTTGGAAATTCATTTACAACTAGAATTACCTAAAGACTAAAAATTATGGAATTTGAGTTTTTGACTTAGAAAAGATGATAGATGGACCCTTTTGAGATTTTTTTTGCTTTAAGGAATGAAAAAAATGACCTGTAGACATTGAGGTACTAGCCCTCCATTCGAAGATTGGCTTATTGGGAAACTAAAACTTAACTACTTTGTTTCTACATTTAACTAAGGCATTAAAAGAGTAGAGCTAATCCATGCCAAAGATGATAGAAAAGTCAGTTATGTATAACTCTACAAGGTCAAATAATGTGAACTTTTGTGAACCTATGATTGTTTAATTTTACTATACCAGCCTGGATATGATGGAACTAGTAATCGGAGTAGAAATAGAGAAGGGTTTTATAAGGATTTTAGGGCTGAGACCAAAATTTATGGCTATAAATAGAGTTACAATACGAAATATGGATCTTGGATCTAATAATTTTCAAATATAATGTTGAATGAGTTGAAACAAATAGGTAACCACATTGGGAAAAGATTCCTAATCCTATCGAGTTTGAAGGGCATAAAGCCTATTTTGGCATTGTCCATAAGTCGTAATAAAAGTTGAACTTTGTTGAGTCGGGCGACTTGCTAGAACTCATGAGGAGTTAGTCTGACCCTACTAAAGAACATACTTATCCTTATGTGCAACCACTGTCCTCTCACTTATCTTGTGGTCTGACTTGCCACTCCGAAAACAAGCATTACTACCGGCAATGCACTCACACTTGTTGTTCTTACACATCTCCTGCAAATTATGTTAGTACGACCACTATTTATTCTACCCTGTGACTTAGATCCTGGAACCCTATCATGAGTATCATGTCTGAATATTGGAACTTGACCACTAACAGAAGATGAGGCTGGGACTTATGTTTTCTGGAAGACTAGTTCTGGCCTCTTATTTTCCCTTTTCCTTTCCTTTATCTTCTCCTCCTTGATTTGTTGGGCATGACCTATCAATCGGGAGATATCCATCTCCTTAACAAGCATGGACATTCTACACTCCTTAACCACATCATTAGAGATATGAGACAAAAATATACTAATTCGCGCCCTTGAATCGACCACCATAATCAGAGCATACGCCAGTTTAGGAAAGTTAAGAAACTATTCCTTAACACTCATATTGCCCAAATTTAAGTTAATGAACTCTGGCACATTGGTTTCCCTCAACTCAAGAGGAAAGAACTTGTCAAAAAATATAACAACAAACTCATCCCACTCTACTACCCTAAATCTATACCTCTTTCTTCCTTTCACTACTTACCCAAAGTATGAAACATTCCTTAAAGTTTGTAAGCAGCAAAATTATCACTTTCACTTGAAGTTACACCCATAATGTCAATCACTTTTTGTAAATTATCTAATAACTCCTACAAATACTCATCTGACAAAGACCCAACAAATGTCGACGGATTCATCCGAGTAAAATATCAGATCCTTGTTGCCACCATATTCACTACTGGGTTGGCTTAGGAAATAGCTTGCTAGTTATTCTAAGAAGTGATAAATAGGTATGGCATTGTGAAAGAAGCCCTAAACACAGTGTGAGAGACGTGTGCATTCAGAGAGTCTTCAGGAACTAACGGTTGTTCTTATATGCATCTATTCCTTTTTTCGTTGGTTCTCTTAGAAGGGATTTTTTTAAACCGATAGAGGACATGTTAGAAGAAGAATATTAATAGATTTGACATTCTATCGGATGACATAATCATGAAGAAAGTGATAATTTCCTAAAATATTTCATAGCCTCTCACCCTTAAGTGTGCCATTCTTCGCACTCATGGACTAGACTCTACATAACGCTGCTCTTAGATACCCTAGGATACTTTAAACCTGCTACTTTTATACCAAGTTTTTTATGACCTGATACTACCCTCTAGTCACTACATGATGCCTAAGGTCACAAGTGACCCTAAGATAACCTATGGCTCAGTATGCACTTAACTACTACAAAAATTATTGAAATACAAGGTTAGAGCTAATGGAATAAATTGGTGGAAATCATAATAATGTGAAATATAATATCAATCAAAGCTGGAAATAGAAACGTATAATAAACAAATAAGCTAAAAATATAAACATTTTTCTGAAAGCCTCTACTCATAATAAGTTGTTAGGACAAGCCCCAAACTAACTCAAGCTGACTGAAACTGAAGTAAACTGACAAAACAATAAAGAACTGATAATTGTTCCTCTAATGATGAGGACACACCAAATTTTGTTGCTGGATGTGGCACGTGAATATGCTTAGAGTGGTCTAGGAACTAAGTATCCCAACCTATATTATCAGATAGTACAACGCAGGAAAGTATGCGATCAATACTTTGAATGTACTGAGTATGTGAGATAGGAAACTGACTAATATAAACTAAATATAAATTCATGAACATGTAAACTGAATCCACAACAAAGTATAACCATGTGCTAGATAAAACTGAATAAAGAATCACTAAATATATCAAAATACTTGGTAAAGCAAACCTCAACTAAAAATAAACTTAAAATTAATTGAGGATTGAGGGAGATAATAATAATTGATATACCCCAATCTCAAAAATTTTCGGGTCTAACCTACAATCCAAATTGTAAGGTTGCTAGTACCTTTCCAGGGGTACCAATAATGTCTTGCGTTGATCCACTAAACTAATGTCCCGAAGGATGAGGGTGTTAGTCCTATCTTGTAGGTGACACCTTATAACCTATGGTGGCACCTTAGTATTGGAAGATAGGGTCTTCTACTAAAGGACTTTTTCCAAAATAATGGATGGGCCTTCAACTCTGCATTCACTCGGTTAAAAGTACGACTCCCTATTGAACGACATGAAAAATTGGTATATATATATACTAAATGTTATAACATTCTTTAAAATACTAACATGTTCATAATCTGAACTGGTCAAAATATGATAGCTTATACATGCATGAAATCCTAGGTATCAGGTGTTCATTATCCACCATCTTTGGCTAATGTACTAAACAAGATAATGTTAAAAATTGACCATAATAGGTAATTTCATAATTTAAGCCAAAAACACAATAATTGATCATAATAAAGAAATTCATGATTTTTAAACATGAAAGTTGTCACTATTATGGGAAGACATATATTAATGATATGATCACAAAGAAAACTAAGTAAATTAAAGAAAACTTCATATTTGACCTGGAACCCAACTTGAGGAGAAGTAAATTTGAGGGTTAGGAGCTTTTTGTGACTAAATGGGTGGAATGGACCCATTGATGGAATTCAACATACCTGAAGGTGGAAGCCTTGGAGAAATCCATGGAATTGAACTTGAGATGGAAAAATCCTAGCTTGCTTTTACAGATTAAAGAATCACTTCTATTTCTTGTTGTGGATTGATTTTTATGATAATATGGTTAATTTATGAAAGTATGGAATTTTATACCACTCTTGGGGAATCCTAAATGACGTGGGTTAGTGTTAAAAGAATGGGAATTGTCCAAATGGCCAATTTTAAACCGTACAGGAAATCACTTTTTACAGTCATAATGACACGGGCAACGACTCGCTACGACCAGTCATGAGTATATTGTTGGTTGTTCCATCCTTTTTTACATTAGAATTAATTATATTATGTTTTGAAACTTATTTAGTTATTGGATGGTTTATGGTCATTGCTTCGGTATTAGTTTAGCATGGTAATTTGATGGACTGGATGGCCTGGTAGGGTTGTTCTAGCAATACCTATCCCAAAGTCAGTCCTTGTCGAGTTATGCTATGTTGTTATATGTTTGGAATTCAGCCAACTCAGGGCACATGACTGGAGGTTCAATGGGTAATGGGGGTAGTCTCCAGTCCCCGCTAGACCTAGGGAACTTATTACAACAAGGCCCCCTAGTCGGGTCGTGTCTTGAAAGAATTGGGGCGGCTATCGAAAAGCTCTATCGATGAAAATAAGCATGAACATGGAAAATGACCTTAAGGGTCATTACAACATCCACTACTAAGTAACTTTCATCCTCGAAAGTTTAAAGGTGAATAAAATACATGAAGTCTCAAATAGGTGAGCATATTGGGTCTGAATCTCACTTTTAATCTCCTAAGTAGCCTCTTCTATTGGGCTACAGGGATCTTTCAAGTACGCAACTGTCTTATATCACTAGCAAAAATAAGCACGGGCTTCTCAACAAAGTTCAATAGATCATCTAGCTGGATTGAGTCCCATTTAAGAACATGAGAAGAATCAGGAATATACTTTCGCAACATTTATTCATAGAAAACTAGATGAACAACAACAAAATCTAGAAGTAAATCTTGCTCATTCAACACCTTGCCCACTGTACGGAGAATCTGAAAATGACTATTATATTGAGGGTTAAGCTTACTCTTCCTTCTAAACCTGACTACACCTCTCATAAGTAAAATAAGAGGGAATATATGATCATCAACTCTGAATATTAGGGCACGAAGTCAACACCCAACATAGGCCTTCTACCGACTCTAGGCTGCTCTCAGCCTATATTGAATCACCCAGACTTTATCCAATGAGTCCTGAATAAAATCCATACCATGATGTCTAAACACCAAAGTCTCAAACCATCTAATCATATAAAGACATACCCTACTATACAAAGAATCATAGGGAGCCTTCTCTATACTCGAATGATAACTGTTGTTTTAAGCCCACTATGAAAATTCAATGTGCTGATCCCACTCTTCTCCAAAATCTATAACACTAGCTCAAAGTATATCCTAAAGCACTTGAATAGTCCGCTTGAACTAACTATCTGTCTATGGATAAAAAGCTTTACTCAAATCCACTCGAATATCCAATTCCTTTTAAAATGCTCTCCAAAATCTTAAAGTAAGAACAAAACCACTGTCTGATATGGTCAAAATAGGAAGTCAATGCAAATGAACTATCTCCTTATCATAAATCTAGGAAAATATCTCATCACTAAAGGTCATCATATAAAAGGTGAAAAGTTACAACTTGGTCAAACGATCCGTAAAAACCCAAATACCATCTCAACCACAGAGAATACAAGGTAAACAACTAGTGAAGTCTATAGTAATCCATTCCTATTTCTACTCAGGAATGGGAAAACTCTGAGTTAATCAACTTGGATGCTAATGCTCGGCCTTAACGTGATTAAAACAAAGGAAACTAGCAACAAAGTTTGCTGCATCTCTCTTTATCCCATCTGATAACGCTCAATCTACAGCTCTCGTGGGAGTGTAAAGCGGTCGTTAGCAAATATAGAACCCAACCTGGGTTGGGTATCGATCCCACAGAGAATAGCTTGGCCAACAAGCAAGAGAAATTACTAGACTTTTAGTGCAAGTCTCGTAGGAAAGGGGGGATTGTAGTATGTAACCAAAACAAGAATGTAAGAACTGAAAATAGCAAAATAAAGAGAGATTGTCACGTGTGTTGTAAACAATGAGAATTGAGGCGTTGGGGTTATGTCCACCTTCTGAGGTATACGTCTCTATTGGCTATGAGTGTGTAGAGTCTTGACATGTAATTGCTTATAGAGAATTGTAGTCGATGGTAAATCCAAGCGTCTCTCGACCTAAACAAGGACTATTTCACTTTAACTCTCTCGAGCTTAAAGCGTGACTAACGGTACGAATTCTCCAAGAAGTTAGTCCAGGTACGGCACTAGCTTTTTAATAGGAAAGGGTGTCCTACTACCTTGACATTATCTCTTTTCCAGACAAATAACTTTTCTCTCGAACAAGTCAGATGTTAGACTGGCGTTGGTCTATGCGTCTTCTTTTCTAGACAAATAACCTTTCTCTCGAACAGGTTAGATGTTAGAATGGCGTGTTCTTGTGTTTGAACCGCAAAGAATGTAGATTTAAGATGAAGAGAATAATGATATAAGCAATATACTTGTCTTGAACTCACAAACTCATAGCTATAGATAGTAACTCATTCGGCTTCCATAACCCCAACTAAGAGATTTAGTTACCCATGAATGCGAAGGATATCACGTTTTGCATGGTGGATGGCGTGAATAGTAGGTGTTTGGCGTGTGGTTTTAGTGATTCCGTAGCAAGTAACGATTCTCTTGTTGTGGAATTTAAGAGTAGAAGAATGAAGAATTGAGAATGGGTTGTAGGAAGATGTCTTAATTGTAAGGAGATGAATGAATTGTCAGAATGTCTCCCCCCTCTTCTCCAAAATCTCTAACATGATAGGGTATTTATAATACTCCTATCCTACTCCTACTAAACTAATAAAATAAATAACCAAATCCTAATATACTAATGAAATCCTTGACCCAATTGTACTAGGGTAAGGTTACAAAATTATAATCCAAATAGAATGATGAAACACATAACCTAATTGCACTAGGTTAATGTATTATGGCAAAAATCCAGCTTTGTGTCTGTAAGTCCCAAAGTCTTCAGAAATGCTGTTTTAGCCCGGGACAGATTTTCCATGCAGCAGATTTAGTCCTTTATGCGTCCAGCTCCTTTCCATCTCGTTTGTGAGCTTTCTTTTGCGTCAAGTAAGCCATAAATTGCTGTATTTTGCATCATTTATACCTGAAACTTTCCTAATCACATTTGTTAGCTCATTTACAGGAAAAAGGACTAAAAGTGTACGAAATAGATAATTAGTTCTCGAAACTAGGCTAAAATATGGGCAAAATATATTGATATAGGCGCGTAATTTCGCCTATCATCACCATCCCAATAGTAATGCTGCCCCAAATATATATATATATATGTTGGTTATACCGGGATGAGTGGAATATCTAGAGCTCTGAGCCTAATAAAGAATCGACTGACTTAATTTATCAAGTCGGGGAACACAAATACTACCTTAAAACCTCAATATACCATCAGAATAAATGGTGTGTCTCCTAAACTTACCACTCACAACCCGATCAAGGAGAAAATACAACTTGCTATCCTTATACTGACGATCACAAATCTGCTCAAATAAGGAGGACCTCACCTCCACACAAACAAAACACCTCATAGGATCCAAAATATCAAGGAAAAACATCACATTGGCTTAGGACTGAATGTCTTATGAAATTAGCCTATGAGAATTAGAAATACAGGCTAAGATACCCATACTCATTGCATTGCGACTCAAGGAATCTGCTACCATATTCGCATTACTTTGATGATACAAGACAGAAATATAATAGTCCTTCAACAACACAATCCATATTCGGTGGTGAGCATTAAGCTCTCCCTATGTCACAAGTTGTTGAAGGACATGATGATCAGTGAGAATCTCACAAAGTACACCACACAAATAATGACTCAAAATCATGAGCATGAGAACTACCGCTACCAATTCCAAATCATTAGTGAGGTAGTTCCACTCATGCACCTTAAACTGTCTAGTAGCATAAGCAATAATAAGACCCTGCTGCATCAATACACAACAAAGACCAAAACCAAAAGAATCACAAAACTTGGTGAATCCCTCAGCCTCAACTAGAAGAGCAAATATTGGAGTTAAAGTAAGACAATCCATGAGCAATCCAAAGGGAAACTTATACACGTCAGACCATCGAACAGTAACCTTCTTAAGAGTTAATCTAGTTATATGGGATGAAATAGTAGAAAATCTATCAACAAAATAACTATAATAATTAGCTAAACTAATAAAATTGCAAACCTCAGTCGGAGATGTAAGGATAGCGAAATCACGAATCGCTAAAGTCTTACTCAGGTGTACCATAATACCCACTTTGGACACCACATGTCCAAGGGATGGTATAGAGTCAAGAAAAAACTCACACTTTGAGACCTTTGCAAAAATGTATGACCCCTTAGAGTTTGAAGCACGACCATTAAAAACTGTGCATGCTCCTTATTACTTCTCAAATAAACAAGAATGTCATCAATGAACACAATAACAAATAAGTCTAAGTAGGGTATGAATACACGGTTCCTCAAATCCATGAACACGGCTGGAGCATTAGTCAACCCAAAATACATCACCAAAAACTCATAATGTCCACAACGGGTCCTGAAGGCTGTCTTCAGGATATCCTCAGCTTGAATCCTCATGTGATTTTAACCTGACCTTAAATCTATGATAGAGAACATGGCTGGGCCATGAAGCTAGTCGAAAAAATTAGTAATGCATGGCATAGAATAAAAGTTCTTCATAGTCACCTTGTGAAGCTACCTATAATCAATAAATATTTTCATCAAACTATAATTCTTTTTTACAAACAAAATAGGAGCTTCCCACGGGGACACACTCGGTCAAATGAAACCCTTACTATAAAGATCCTGGAACTTAGAGTTCAGCTCTTTAAGCACAACATGAGCCATAAAGTAAGGTTCCATAGAAATAGGTCGGGTTTCAGGATCAAGGTCAATATCAAACTCAATCTCACCGGAGGAGCGGAATACTAAACAAGTCAATAAAAAATACATCAGGAAACTCACACATAACAAGAAAAAAGTCAAGCGATGGACTCTTTACATGACTATCACGTACATAACTTAGATAAGACTCGTAACCCCTTGATATAAGCCTTCGAGCACAAACATAACAAATAATCCTCTTCGTCTTGCGGCTAACCGCTCTCGTCCATAAGTGTAATGCCCCAAAATCAGGTCCTGAGATGGAACACGGTGCATAGGATCGCAAGTGACCCCAAGCTAACCCTTCTACTGCATAACTCATGAACAACTTAACAAAAATTATAAATCTATATAAATCTACAGAAAATAACTCTTTTCTGAATATGATAGATACAAAACTAATTTACAAGATTACAACTCTGCTTTTGCAATCAAAACTGAAACGGAATACATCAACTTCTACTGACATTCTATGACTCCTCTACTAGTACTGACTGTAGGTAGCCGAGTCATGACTCCCGACTAACCCCATTCAATACGACTGAAAAAAAATACAACACTTCTTGAACTATATAACTAACTCAAGCCCTTGAATTAAAAGAACTCATCACCTGTTAACTGGATGCCGCGAGCTGACTGGATCTGAAGATGTACACTATACCTTGTACCTATATTCTGAGAAAATATAGCCCACATATGAATATGTGGGTTAGTACCATGGAAACTTACCGAGCATATAGAGGTGCAACGCATATATAAAATAATGTCTTAATATCAATGCATTTTATAAAATTATGCATGCTGATATAAATGACTCACTTAGCTCGAATTAACATCATCATAATCATAAGATATTAAAATATATCGAGTGAAACATGTGACTTATCATAATAAATCTCAATTCACTTCCATCCCGATTCCAAATAATCAAAGCAATCAAATCTCAAAACAATTCTCTTTGGAATATATATTCATTAAATCTTTCGAAAACAATGACTTTCTCAAACTCTGTCTTTAAAAAAAATATGTTTTCATCTCAGATAGAAGAATAAGACTTTTCATATTAGATAGGAGAATACACGCACACATATTGGGAGATCTCATAATCGAAATTAACCATGTGAGTCACATGGAGTTCAACATACAACCCACGTTGGGGAGAACCGTCCTATCCTTGCCATCAGAGTAGGACTATAAGTATGAAATCCAAACACTAGTGATCACTATATATAATCAGCCTCAAATCCAGCTCCTACGGGGTCATGTAGTTCTAGGGAAGTACCAACACAGGTATACCTCCTACTCGGTGCTAAAGACTACTCCCGGACTTAGCTCAGATCTTTTCAAAGAAAACCCACCATAAAATAATTTAGCAATTCACCACAGGAGCCATCATGCTACCCCATTTTCATAATAAATCAAAATATGGATTTCTTTTCTCATTTTAGTTCAAAAATAACTCTTTCAAGACCAAAAGATCAAATCATTCAAATCTCAAGGTGTGCATAACACATTATTTCACAAAAATCATAATTCTCAAATAGGGTTCAAAACCCATATATCAATACTTGAGCAAAATATTTCAAGATTCACACTTTATGTAGCAAACATGTATAATTCATATGAAAATCTGGAGATTCAACTTCAAACATGATATTAACATCAAAACACAAGGAATTTATCTTCAAGAAATCATAAAAATATAATAGTCTTTTGAACAAGAACGTAGGATAATAGTTTCTATCTCAAATTCATATCAAAGCATGTAAACTGATATATCTTTGTCAAATAATACAAATTTTGGGCACAAGAATGAAAAGATATTCTTGTTGAAAAACCCCACATACCTTAAACTTGAAGCTTTGAATGAACTTTTGACCTTGGGACTCTATTTATGAAAATAATGAGTGTTTCTCGCAGCCCTTGGATTGGGGATTTCGAATCTCGAGGTATTATTGAAAACTCATGGTTGAATCTTGAGATATTTTAATTTTTAGATTGAAACCCTAATGAATGTTCTTGGTGATTTTGAGAGAAAGTAAACTTATTTTGGGTTTATGGCAGTTTAATCCCTTGTTATAGACATATATAGGGGTGTTTCTGGCACGTAGAAGTAAGGTATGCGGCTAATTGCTTATCGCACACATTTAAGTATGCGCCGCATTGCTTATCGTACACATTTAAGTATGCGCCGCATTGCTTATCGCACACATTTAAATTTGTGCCCCATTTCTTATCGCACACATTTAAGTATGCACCACATTTCTTATCGCAGAGCTATTCCAGTAGCCATGTGAGATTGGTTAGGCGACGCACTCTACTTCGCAAAGCCATAACTCCTTGCTCGGATATTGGATTTTGATGAAATTGGTATCATTGGAAAGATAATTCAAATATTTACAATGTGATAGGACTTGGGATGAAAAATTCCATGTATATTAAGAGATATTCACATTTGAAGTTGACCCTTGTAGATTCGAATGTCAAAAATTGGATGAATCAATTGGTCTTAGCTCAACTTTTTTCTAGGTCATTGCTATGAACATTTTTCACCTCTAAACTACTCCATAGACTACGATAATAATCATGCAACTTGTATTCATGTGAGAATCACTTGGATTAGAGATTAGATGCATAGAAACGATAGTTAAAATTCCAGTACAAATATACAGGGTATTACATTATCTCCCCCTTGGGAACATTCGTCGTCGAATGTGGATAATTAACCTAAAACACAGAGGAATCTTAGTCTACAAGACACCATGTGTAACTGATAGAACTGAATCACTGGATCTCAAGAATAATGAGGTACTGAACTCTTCTGAAAGTGCATGAATCCTCAAGAAAAATAACTATATGGGTAAGATAGAGATGGGACTGTCAACTTATCAATACCCATTACTTTGCACTAGATCTGATCTCGTGAGAAAGGATGAGAGGTTTATGACATGAAAACTCGGGGTATTACAACATCCCCCTTGGGATCATTCATCCCTGAATGATAATAATTTGATGAAAATACTAGGAAGAGACTGTGATACTACACAGGATACTTACGAAATGAATCATGACTTAATATCTTAAACTAAAACTGATGCATGAACTGAGTTGAATTCATAATTTAATTGGACACACACACATTGCCTCTTGGAATATACGTACGTATAAGACTGCGGATAGTAAGACTAGTTGGAAAATTAAGAATCTATAGGAGCCTATCTCCTTGCTTGATAAACTAGATTACATGCTATATGAACTGGATCATACTGGCTACCCATACTCAAATGGAGTATTTCTTCAACACTTTTCTACCAAATTCTATTGACATTAGGGAGCAAAGAATTTTGGGCATGGTTTGAACAAGACATTTGACTAATGAATTACAACATTGATACGACTCTATAGCATGAAATATAATTATATAATTCATAAACTAGGATAGAATTTCTAGGTTGCAGGCAACACAACTTCTTACTTTCAAGCTTAGCATCACTTCTCAAATGCTCTCTCAACTATACTATTCATCTTAAATACCATACTCATTTAATTCAACTTATAATTCTCATATTGGCACTGCAAAATCTTTTTACTAAGGTCTAAACAAAACTAAGTTGTCTCACCATGATCAAGCCTAACACTAAATCACAAAATACAACTTGCCAAACCACAATACTAGTCTAAACCACAAGGTTCAATGTTCTATATCTCCTTAGACCTCACACCCTAAGCATAACATGCCTTACCACTTCAATGACTAATTTAAAACTCTTGATATAGATTCACTAGTGCATATTGCATTCATCATCTTACACCCAACATGTCATTCAAGCCTATCATTAAAAATCACATATAACTTTAACGTAAATACCCCTAAAGGCATACTTCGCATATTCTCTAAACCTTTATCAACAATAATTTTCTTGCACTATTCTTAAAAACATACACACAATTTCTAACTAACCATGATATGTATCAAAGACTTGGCCTCAATCTTACTTCACACTTTAGCCTTATATAGAAAAGCATAAATAGTATTTCTTAATGAGGGTCATCAACTCTCTCACATATAAACCATTGCTTATCCATTATCATCACCACTATCTTAACATAGGAAGAGGTCACCGAAGGGCTAACACATATGAACCAGAAGCACGAAAACTACAATACATAACATTAATACTTATCTTTGTCCTGAGGAATAAAATATCAAAGGCATGGATTCATTAAAGAAATCTAAGCTGAGGACATGCATGATATAATGCAAACTTCACTAGTATTGTGAGTTTAAAAACTGGTCATACTCTAAAACATGAGTTTATACTTATCATAATCTATTCAAGATAAGACTGGAGTTCATAGATCCATAAGAGATAACTAGAATCACAAAGTGAAGCTGTTACATGCTTGCTAGAAGCTGAGAATGGGCTTAAGCACACATAATAGGTATAAGCATAGGCCTGTGGCATGGATTTATCAAGAAAGTGATGGATTTGGTGTTGTAATGAATGAAATCCAAGAAATACTCTAGAGTAAGAAGGGATCACTATCTCATAATAACTCATTATTGACATGTATCTTAATCTAATTCTCAAACTCGGTTTGGTTCTTCACTAACCATCTCCCCCTTAGGTCAAAGCTGGTATTCTAAGTATGATGGTCTACACCATATCCTTGAGATTAAGCCATAATTTTATCATTCTATTATCTACACATAAATGCTAAACTCACAAGAATAAACTAATTTCGAACTTACCAACTTCATTCTTGAGCAACCCATCCATATGCCATTCTTAACTTTGTAGCTTCAATAATCATCATCAAAGACTTACACTCTCATTTGCAAGAATACCTACATCTCTAATCACATAATCATAACCTACCAAGATCACACCTCTATTCATTTTTTTCCAAACCATGAGAATAATAATCATACTAAAAAGGCTCATCATCTTCAATCATAACTCCTTAACTTATCTATTAAGAACATCATAAATTATCTAACTAGCCTTTCTCCACCTAGTAACTCAACATTACTATGAACCACACAATATGCAATAATCCTCAAAAACAATGCAGCTCCATAGCACCTTGGGCACACCTATACACCATACTTAATTACTAACACCTGATCTTATACTCTTGCATACACTGTTCAGGCCTACTAGATCACCTCAATATAACTAGCATCAACAACCGAACCTTCAACTGTTCAAACTTAATGTCTAGAGCTAAACATGATTTACAACCCAATCTCATACACAATTTTCACTTCAAAACTATAGAACATAGCATTAAGAAAAACTAGTACACAATGACAATCGATCATAATCATATGGCCTATCTTATTTATAATCTGTTAACACATCCTCCTTCTTTACATCAGTACTATTTACCAATCTTCACACCAAAATTACTTTCATATCTCTATAAATTTCAACTAAACTTACTCTTGCAATCTCAAGAAAGCCTAAATTAACAATACTCAACCACCAAGTACTTCCATCAAAACCTATACTTTCCTAGCACAACAAATACCATCAATAACTCTTTACATACTTCAAGAAAACAACAATCCACCTTAACTAATAATCTCCTTCTCTAACTTCACTAAACTAACAAACAAGGGTATATCACTTCATTACTAATTCAATCATATGCAAAAATTTAGCTATACATATTCAATAAATTACCCTTACCACCATTCTTGCCACTACACTTCTAAACCCACAAGTTCAACTAACACAAGACTTATAACTAAACGTTACTACTTCTGTCACTACACAGAAAACCACACTTTTAACTAACACCAGAATAACAAGATAAACAACAAGTTGCTAGTGAATCAAAATAGGCCTCACACGGCTTCACTAGACTTTGGTTTTGTATTTTGAACAAGAAAATTAGATGAATAACAAAGCAACTATGCTAGTGAATCGAAATAGGCCTCACACGGCTTCACTTGACTTTGATTTTTCACAAACATAATGATAACAAGTGTACATACTACAAGAGATAGAAACTTGACACACAACATTCAACGATCCAAGAATACACCTTACTCTGTCTTAATTAAATAAATCCTAAGAACAAGGGCATAACTTCAAATCTGAGGGATTTATAACAAACTAGAAGGTTCCTCTCAAGCCACTTCTATGAAACTTTTGAAACTTCTACTAGCCAATATAAAAGCATTATCTGGGAAGGAACTGGAACTTGCTGAACATGTTACTTCAAGAACTTAGATAGAGAAGTATAGATTATCATTATGGATTCTGAGGAGAAATTTGAAAGAATATTTGAGTCGGGCTTAGTGCATGATTTCTATAGGCCTGATAAAGCACTTCAGTTTTTTGGAACTCAAAAGTACTAATAGGATACTTTTGTAGCTCTCTAACAATTCCATAACTATCTAAGGAGAATTAAGATCAACTATTTCTAATACCTTGGAAATAAGGGAGAGATGGCCTGACTAGAGTAAGATGAGAATCAGTATCAGTTTCTTGGAGAACTTTTCAATAGCACGATTTAAGATTTGAATGAATAGAGACATTTCCTAAAAATGTAAACTATACCTTGTATCTATATTTTGATAAAATGTAGCCCACATACGAATATGTGGGTCAGTACCATGGAAACGTACCGAGCATATGGAGGTACAATGCATAAATAAAATAATGTCTTAATATCATCACAGTTTATAAAATTATGCATGCTGATATAAATGACTCACTTAGCTCGAATTAAAATAATCATAATCATAAGAGATTAAAATATACCGGTTGAAACATATGAGTCATCATAACAAATCTCAATTCACTTCTATCTCGACTCCAAATCATCAAAGCAATCAAATCTCATAACAATTCTCTTTGGAATATATGTTCATTAAATCTTTCGAAAACAATGACTTTCTCAAACTCAGTCTTTTAAACAAATATGTTTTCATCTAAGATAGAAGAATAATACTTTTCATATTAGATAGGAGACTGCATAGACACACATTAGGAGATCTCATAACCGATATAAATTATGTGAGACACACGGAGTCCAACGTACAAACCATGTTGGGGAGAGCCGTCCTATCCTTTCCATTGGAGTAGGACTATAAGTATCAAATCCAAGAACTAGTGATCACTATATATAATCAGCCTCAATTCCGGCTCCTACAGGGGCACGTAGTTCTAGGGAAGTACCAACACAACTATACCTCCCACTCGGTGCTAAAGACTACTTCCGGACTTAGCTCAGATCTTTTCAAAGAAAATTCACCACAAAATAATTCAGCAATTCGCCACGGGAACCATCATGCTACCCTTTTTTGATAATAAATCAAAATGTGAATTTATTTTTTCATTCGAGTTCAAAAATAACTCTTTCAAGACCAAAAGCTCAAATCATTCAAATCTCAAGGTGTGAATAACACATTACTTTTACAAAAATCACATAATTCTCAAATAGGGTTCAAAACCCATATATCAATACTTGAGCAAAATATTTCAAGATTCAAACTTTATGTAGCAAACATGTATAATTCATATGAAAATTTAGTGATTCTATTTCGAACATGATATTAACATCAAAACTCAAGGAATTTATCTTCAAGACATCATAAAAATATAATAGTCTTTGGAAGAAGAACGTAGGATTATAGTTCCTATCTCAAATTCATATCAAAGCATGTAAAATCATATATCTTTGTAAAATAATACTAATTTTGGGCACAAGAACGAAAGGATATTCTTGGTGAAACTTGAGATATTTGAATTTTTAGGTTGAAACCCTAATGACTGTTCTTGGTGATTTTGAGAGAAAGTGAACTTATTTTGGTGTTGTGGGAGTTTAATCCCGTGTTATAGACATATATAGGGGTGTTTTTGGGACTTGAAAGTGAGGTATGCTGCGCATTGCTTATCGCACACATTTAAGTATGCCCCGCATAGCTTATCGCACACATTTAAGTATGCGCCACATTTCTTATCGCAAAAATTTAAGTATGCGCCGCATTGCTTATCGCACACCTATTTCAGTAGCCATGTGCGATTGGTTAGGTGATGCACTCTACTGTACAAAGACATAACTCCTTGCTCGGGTGTTAAATTTTGATGAAATTGGTATCTTTGGAAAGCTAATTCAATTTTCTACAATTTGATAGGTCTTAGGATGAAAAATTCCATGTATATTAAGAGATATTCAAGTTTGATGTTGACCCTTGTATAATGGAATGTCAAACTCTTGATGAATCAATTGGTCTTAGCTCAACTTTGTTTTAGGTCATTGGTATGAACATTTTTCACCTCTAAACTACTCCATAGACTAGGATAATGATCATGCAACTTGTATTCATGTGAGAATTACCCACGGGATTAGATATGCATAATAGAACAGATAATAAATCACTAGTCAAGTCCAACCATAGTACATAACAAGAAGATATATAGGAATAAGTGGATCCAAGATCAAATAATGAAAGATCCAACTTGCAGCACACCAAAATAGTAACTATCACAAATACATCCAAAGTCTTAGCCTTGGTTCTAGAATGTACTTCATACAGTTGGCCATGCACACTGCCTAGTTGGGCACCAGACCAACCTCCTATCATGCCGGCCTGAGTACCACCTCGAGCACACTGGTAATCACTTCTATGACCGCGTAAAGCACCTCTACCTATGGGATAAACCACCCTAATAGGATTATAACCTTAGGCTTCAACAACCATAGCCCCATAACTAGGGCAAAGTCTTGAGAAAGGACCAGAAAGCCCTGAAGAAAACAAGAATCCTAACCAGAACCTGAACTCACAGATCTGATTGAAAAGAAGTAACTACCATGCCTAGCATGGCTTACAAATAAATCTCTCAAACACTGATCACCTCCCTTATCAAGGTGACTACTAGTACTAAACAGACCTGTATTAGTAGACTGAAGAGATACCTAAACAGGTCAACTATCCTGACTCTGAGGATGAAAATATTTATACGGGGGATGACCAACATATGAAGTACCACCTCTAAATTGGGAACTAATACGGCTCCCATAAAATATACCTTGATACTTGGGCATCTTATCATGGGACTCGCAATGCAGGTCCTCCATCACTCTAGTACGATCAGAAAGTTAAGCAAAAGTCCTACACACAGCAGCTGAACTCTGAATAGGCACCAAAATAGGAAGTGTCAATCCCCTCACGAAGAAGTAAAATCTATCATACTTCGTATCTAACATGGAGTTGCATGCTTGTCTAACTCATGAAAACTAGCCTCATACGTATTAACTGTTATAAGACCCTACACCAATAGAGATAACTACTAGCTCAGTCAATCCCTAAGGATGCACGATGTATTCTTCTCCAAGAACAACTCGGAGAAATAAGTCCATGAAAAGGGAGAAGATCCAACTAGCCTTGAACTCATAAAACCTTTCCACCAGTGTCCAAAAGATAAATCCAATTGAAATATAGTGTAATCCATACCACGAATCTCAACTAGGCATAATCTATAAAGACTATCCTCACTAGTAGTAAAAAACTCAAATGCATTCTCTCTAGGAGCATCGAAAAATCTAGGTAGAGATAACCTCAAGAACCTAACTAAAATCTTCTGCTCCTTAGGATACATAGCAGGTTGGATCATATCAAGTCGTACAACCATCGATGGAAAAACTTTGGACATAAGAGGAACCTCATCTCCGGGAGATGCAATTGCAGGCTACACTAATACCCTAGTAGTCTGCGAACCATCCACAATACCTAATAGTTGAACTAAGAAATAAAGAGGGAATACAACCTGGTGGAGCCTAGGATAGTCCCTAGCATAGTGCTTGACTGAACTGGAGGAATCTCTGGATTAGGTGCAGGAATGGGGTTTTGTGGAGGCCCATCCTGATTCATAACTTGAGACACTTCTCAATATTATCCTTGAAAATAGGAAAGATCCCTATGCTGGGTCTCGGAACCCTCATGATGCATAGTTGTAGCATGAGACCTAGGCATCAGCTAAAGAGTAAATTCAAGAGAATATCCTATAAACCAACTCAATCTCTTAGCACAATATACGTGAAAGAAATGAAGGACTCCTAGGAATAACCCATAGCCTCCCAAAGATGGGAAAAATATGTCAACATTCTAATCTGCAGGACTCTATTAGACACTTGCTCTTGTACGAATAATACAAGTGAAATTTATGATTTGATACTTATTTGTCACGATCTGATTTATGAGTCATGATTGCACCTTCTAAAACAAAACTTTAGGTAATCCAACACCATAACCCAGAGCTAAGCCAATGCATTACTATAGTCGAAATATCCAAAATGGACCAAATATACGAACATAATTATGGGCACAATGCTCTAATTAACTAGAGAATCCATAACACGAATATAAATCCCATAGCCTGGTAATGTCAATACAAGAGCATCTAAGTTCGACAATAGGAAATACAACTCAAAGTCAAAATAGTCTTATACATTCATCTCAATTACTTAAGACTTAATAAATATAGAAATGAAATAGGGGACTCAAACAACAAGTGCTCACTCTATCTCTGAAAGATTAACACAACATGATCTCAACTCAGTGGCTATAGCTAGTGCTCAAGTCTGCACCAAAAAGGTATAGAAGAGTAGTATGAGTACCAAAACAATGGGTACTCCGCAAGCGTCATTGGCCGGCTGAACTAAATTATGATAAAAAGATGATATAACGTAAGTCAATAACTATAAGTCAAGGTACATAATCAAACCTAAATCATCTCCATCATCACTGTACAAAAACACTAACTAAATAAAAAAATAATATGACATCTCATATCAATACATAGCGTAACCTTTATATAAAGTGAATAATCAATTTAGAAGTGTAAAGCAACATGTATATATAATTACAATTACATCAATATCAAGTTCAACACACATACAATAATTAAAGCATAAAGTAAAATAACTTACCATGGTGTCCTATACCATCAGGAAGTACACCCAAAACAACATAAGTAAAGAACTCACCACTGCATTCCATTCCACCGGAGAGTTCACCAATACATCAATTCATCAACGTATCGAGATATATAAAAATACAAACACAACTCACATATACCATGGTTTCCAAATTTCCTATTGTAGTCACATACCGATATCCAAGACCATCAACTCTGACAATTGAACAAACATATACCAATGTTATCATAACCGTAGTTTTAGACCTCTAACTCATTAATATACTCAATTTAGTCTATATTAACTAACCACCATCTATTATTAAGATACTAGTTTTTTAATCATCAAAATGCCTCCACCTGTTAGTCTAATTGATTTCTCACCTACACTTTTTTCATACATCCACATCTAGCCAAGACGTAACAATAAACCATAATCATTATTTAACCAACTCATTCTTAGTTTACATAAGTACACTATTTATCAACAATGTGAGGAGCTACCTATTGCCAACACATTATCTATCTATACAATAATGCCTTTTTCTAGTTAGGACCATAATTATGTGTCCTTATTTAATCATCCAACACCATAGAATACTAGACATCAATATAACTAATCATTAACAATGCCAATTCTATTATCATCAAAAGTTATTTTCAACAATAATTACAAGTTACCACAATTTAATTAAATAAGGTCCACTAACTAGTATTCTAGGCATTTTAGGCATCAAGTAATATAATCACTTTATATAGACAACTAGTTATCACATAACCCATTTTACTAGGCAAAATACGTAACATAACAATTTATACAAGTCAACTATATCCACTAGGTAAATACTTAACTCTACACATGCTTACAATTACCAATTAGTCTTCTCTTAATATTCAACATATTCTACATATATTCGTTATTTAGTATAAAAAAGAGCCTCGTAACTAGTGATTAATGGTAGAGAATTACAGAAAACTTACCAAGGAAAACATCATATCCTAAGTGGATAAAAGGATATAACCACAACCACACATATACCAAAATATTCATACATACTTACCATATTTAACATCACTATAACATCAGTATATCCTCTGGGTTTACCGAGCACCATCATAATACAAATACATCTTACCGATTAATCGGGCATCACCACATTATTAATATATCCTCTTGATTCACCAGGCATCATTACAACATCAATATATCCTCTGAATTCATTGGGCATCATCATAATATTAATACCTCTTTCGAATTTACTGGACATCATCATAACATTAATATATTCTCCGATTCGCTGAGCATCATCATAAAATCAATAACCACCAATACAATAATAAAAACATACATATGTTGTTAAATCAATAATAATTACAAACTCACAACAATAAATGGTAATGGATGTAGAAATACATATCAAGGTACTTTAGCATTAATCATCACCATATTATATAAGTAGATGCATGGGCATGTATATCTAACTGATATCACCACTTTTCCAAGTGTCATCATGATTATTTACAAGTCAATTATAAGTCATGGGTTTACCTTCAAGTATCATTCATTGACCCACATAGTTCATAATACTTGTGCAGGAGATTCTTTTACACAAACATTAGCTTAGTCATTAATTTTGAATAATAATAAGAGTTGTGACATAATTCAAGGCTCATATAGTCATATAGCTAATAAGAACAGTGATAGCATAACCATATATTCAATAATAAATCTTTTTGATGCTATCCATATCATGAAAACAAGATAATCAATCAAGTATACACATTATCCCAATATTGACAATATGCATAAACCATATATCCGGTTTTACCATTATATCACCAAAAACATGATCTAGGTTCTCAATACCTATCTAGGTCACTAAGAAGTTACATAGTTAAAGATTAAGGTGAGTCAAATTCCACTTCTAATATTCCCCAAAGTTCTCTTCTACATGTTAAATTTCTACCTGGAATTAGGCTAAGTTATGTAGTTCATGACTTAAGGGCTTAACAATCCACAATAGGTCTATAGGACAATTCTTCCTGAATTATTCCTCCTAAGCAATTCCAAGAACCTATGTCATACCACATGTAAGCATATTTAGGTCAACATACCAATATGTGAGTGAATTAGCTCACTCTCATCTACTAGAGCAACTAGGTTATTCTCATGCTATTCATAAGATAACAAGTCCATATATCCAAGCTTCTATGCTATGAGAAAAATACCATTATTAACAAGTTCAATAGCCTAAGTATTTCAACTCTCCCAAGAATTACCATCAATTAATTCAACATCTAGGAACCCACCTAATCTTGTTAAGGTATTACAATTATACTGTAAAAAAGCTCAATCTAATGCAAGTAAGCCTAACCTATCTTGAGTCCAATTAGCTCATAAACCAATAATCTATGATTTCCCTTAACTCGTTGCTTTTTCCATGAGCCAAGCTATCAATAACATAATCTATGCATTATAATGAGAATAAAAACATCCATAATTAACCATTGTGCTTTGAGTCCAAAATGAAACCAAAACCCCTAAGTGTGTCCCACATACCAAATACAAGTTTTCGAGACCAAGCCATTTTTTAAATACCATGAGGGTGTTAAATCCATCAAGAAATTTGTGCAAACAACAATATTGGGGATCAAATCATGCCTCGAGTAATGTGAGGTTTTGGGTCTAATAAAAAAGAATTCAACACAAAAATATGAAGGAATCATGCCTTAGATTTGTAGCAAAACATGATTGCACAAGCTATTGAAGCTCCCACTCCACACACACCACTCAATTTAAGATTTTCACACACTGTTAGGGTTTAAGAGCTCAAAAGGGAAGCACAAATGACTAATTCTCGGTTAAGACAACATTTTAATACCAGTTAGACTCATGGTGAGTAATCTATCCTTTTGAAAAAATGGCTTTAGTCTATAAATGACTTGAAATTATGATTAAATTGTTTGTATGCTAGTGATGGCATGGATTCTTTTATGTGCATTCATACTTACTGTTATGATACCAAGAAAAGTCATGATTTTACTATTCTTATAAAAAATTGATTTATTTTCACTTTTCACCTTTAAAGTAGATTTTTTTATAATGGGATTCACACAACTTTATTTAATAGTTTATGAGCTTTTGGAGCAAAAGATGATGTTTTGGAAACTTGATTAATATTAATTGCATTCTTGATTTATCCACTCTTTTACCACAACTAGTAACTTTTGTCAAGTGAGATTTTAAGCCTTCTACTCCATGACAATGATTTATGTCGGAGTTAATCAAGGCAATGGATTTAAAGACTTAAAAAATTTATCCATTCTTCAAGTCCATGCACAAGTGTTATACATATATATATATATATATATATATATATATATATAATGGGGCAGATTGATAATGATGATGATTATTGGAAATCCTAGACCGGGATAAGGTAAGCGTAAAGAAATAATCTAAAATCCCTATGGGCCCCATCGTTCATAATCCATCTTTCCGAAGAAAACAGATAGCCGTAGGTTTTTTTTTTGAGAGCTATTAAGTGAAAGTTGGTGTATACACTTGGTACATTATGGCACGTGGGGGGTTGCATAGGTATAGATGCCATGACACAAGGCTACTTCCTAGTTGTTACACTATGTCAAAGGTCAAAAGTGACCCTAAGCTAACCCATGGCCTAGCATAAATTTAACAACTAAAGAATAATTGAAATACTAGGTTAAATCTAATGGAAATAACTGGTGGAAATCATAATAATATAAAACAAAATATCAATCAAAGCTGGGAATAGAAATGTATGATAACCATATAAGCTAAAAATCTAAAAATTTGTTTGAAAGGCTCTACTCATAATGAGTTATTGGGATAGGCCCCAACTAACTATAACTATCTGAAACTGAAGTAAACTTACAAAGAAATAATGAACTGATAATTTTTCCTCATATGATAAGGACACACAAAAAGCTATTGCTGGATATGGCATGGTAACATGTAAATAGCAGTCTGGGTACTAAGCATTCGAACCTATATTATAAGATAATATAGTGTAAAAAAGTATTTGGGTAGTTTTTTCAATGTACAAAGTATGTGAGATGAGAAATTGGCAACCATAAACTAAACATAAATGCATGAACATGTAACCAGAATGCAAAACCAAGTATAAACATATGCTGGATAAAACTGAATACTGATTAACTAAATATCTAAATACTTGGTCAAGCAAACCTTAATTTAACATAAACTTAAAATAAATTTAGGATTGAGAAAGATAATTATAACCGACATACCAAAATCTAAGAAAACCTAGGGTCCAACCTTCAATCTTAATTAGATGGGTGCTAATACCTTTCAAAGGCTTCAACTCTGCATTCACTCAGTGCATAGTACGACTCCCTACTAAAAGACATATAAAACAAATATATATATACTAAATATAATATTTTCTTTAAAATATTAACATATTCATAATCTGAAGTGCACAAAATATAATAGTTGATACATGCATGAAATCCTAGGTATCAGCTATTCATGACCTACCAACTTTGGGTAATGCACAAAGCATGATAATGTTAAAAACTTAACATAATAGATAATTTCATAATTGAACCTAAAAACTCAATAATTTATCATAATAAGGAAATTCATGATTTTTGAACATGGAAGATGTCACTCTTATGGGAAGACAAGTATTTGTGGTATGATCACAAAGTAAACTGATTAAATTAATGAAGACATAATATTTGACCTAAAACCCATCTTAAAGGAAAGTAAATTATTGGGTTAGGAGATTTTTGGGTCTCTATGTTTCAATAGGACCCATTTATGAAATCGCTCATACTTGAAGACTATAAATAATTTATCCAAGTTGTACTTGTACACCATATTCATCCTGTCCAATAAGGCTGCAGAAGCAGTTGTTAGTCAAAAAGGCATAAGCGAAAATTCAAAGTGACCATACTGAGTTCTGAATATTGTCTTTAAGATGTCACATTATCTAACTCTGAGTTGATTACATCCAAATTTGATGTATATCTTAGAGAAATAGGGTTAAAAAGGATGTTGATCTCATAAGACATCAATCCTAGGGATGGGGTACTTATTCTTGATTGTGACTTTGGCCAACTGATGGTAGTCGATGCACATTATGAGAGAACCATCATTATTGTGCACAAATAAAATTAGAACAACCAATGGAGAGTCCCTTGAGGTGATAAACCCTTGTCTAAGAGATCTTTCAATTGCTCTTTCAATTCCTCAAGCTTGTACTGGAGCAATTCGGTAAGGTGGAATTAAAATATTTTGGATATTTGATAGAAGATCTATACTGAAGTCAATTTCCCTCGTGAGAGAAACTCAAGGATTATCTTTGGGAAACACTTTTGGAAATTCATTCACTACTAGAACTGCCTCAAGGCTTAAAATTTTGGAATTTGTATTTTTAATTCAAACAAGATAATAGATGCACCCTTTTCAGATCATTTTCTTGCCTTAATAAATACAACAAACCGGTCTATAGGCATAGAGGTAATACCCCTCAATTCAATGATGGGATCATTGGGAAACTAAAACTCAACTACTTTGTTTTAATATTCAACTAAGGCATAGAAAGAGTAAAACCAATTCATACAAAGATTGATAGAGAGGTAACTTATGTCTAACTTTACAAGATTGACTAAAGTGACCTTTTGTTATACTATGATTGGTCAATTTTTGTATACCCGTCTAGCTATGATGGATATACTTACTGGAGTACAAACCAAGATGCGGTCTACAAGGATTTTAGGGCTGACACCAAAATCAATGGCTATAAATGTAGTTACAAAGGAAAGTGTGGATCTTTGGTATAATAATTTATAAACATGACATTGAAAAACTTTTAATATATAAGTAACCACATCAAGAGAAGCTTCCTAATCCTATCGTGTCTGAAGGGCATGAATCCTATTCTCACTTTTTCCACTAGTAGAACTAAAAGTTGTACCCTGTTGAGTCGGGCGACCTACTACAACTCATGAAGAGTTCATCTGACTTTACTAAAGAACATCCTTACCCTTATGTGCTACCACTAGCCTCTCCCTTATCTTTTGGCCTGACTTGCTACTCCCAAAATAAGTATTATTACCGGTTATGCACTAGCCCTTGTTGTTCTTGCCACACCTTCTGCAAATTGGGTTAATACGACCTCTATTCATGCTACTTTGTGACTTAGATATTGGAGCCCTATAAAGAGTATTGTGTCTGAACTTGTGAATTAGAGTACTAGCAAAAGATGGGGTTGGGACTTATGTTTTCTGGCAGACCAGTTCTGGCCCTCTTATTTTCTCTTTACCTTTCCTAGATCTTTTCCTCCTTGATTTATAGGGCATTAACCATCAATCAGGATATCTCCATCTCCATGATGAACTTGGACATTCTACACTTCCTTACTATATCCTCAGATACACCAGAGAAAAACTTACTCATTCTGGCCCTAGAATTGACCATTATAATTAGCGTATACACCAATTGAGAAAACTTTAAAGAATAGTACTTAAAAATCATTCCAACTAGCTTTAAGTTGATGAACTCTGGCACATTGGATTCCCTTAACTCAATTGGAAAGAACTTTTACAAAAATGCAAAAACTAACTTATCACACTCTACTGGCCTTAAATCTACACTTCTTTCTTCCTTCCACCACTTATACAAAGTATGAGACACTCCTTAAAGTTGGTATACAACCAAATTATCACTTTCACTCAAAGTTATACCCATAATGTCAATCGTTTTTTGGTAACTATCTAATAGCTCTTATGGATCCTCATTCGACATAAACCCAACAAATGCCGACAAATTCATTCTAGTAAAATCTCGAATCCTAGTTGCCACCATAGTGAAGTATTAACGACTGGGTTGGCTTAGGAAATAGCTTGATAGTTATTCTAAGAAGTCATAAATAGGCCTAGAATTGTAAAAGAAAACCTAAACACAGTGTAAGTTACCTGCTTATTCAGATGGTCTTTGGGAACTGGCAGTTGTGCTTGTTTGTAGCTATTCCTTCTTTCATTAGTTCTCTTAGGAGGAATTTTTTTAAACGGATAGAGGACATGTTAGAAGTTGAATCTTAATAGATTTCATACTCTATTTCATAAACTAATAATGAAGAAAGTGATACTTTTCTAAAATATTTCATATCCTCCCGACTTTAAGTATGGCATGCTTCGCACCGAAAAACTAGACTCTATATAACGCGACTTTTAGATACACTAGGATACTCAAAACCTTTTTCTCAAACATAAAGTTTGTTACAACCCGAGACAACCCCTTAGTCATGACACGATGCCTAAGATCACAAGTGACCCAAATATAACCAATGGCCCAGTATGCTCATAACTACTAAAGAAATTATTGAAATGCAAGGTTAAAGCTAATTGAATTAATTGGTGAAAGTACTAATAATGTAAAATAAATATCAATCAAAGCTGGAAATAGAAATGTCTGATAACCAAATAATCTAAAAATCTAAGCATTTTTCTAAAATCTTCTACTCATAATGAGTAGCTGGGATAAGCCCTCAACTAACACTAACTTACTGAAACTGAAGTTAATATACAAAAACATAATGAACTGATTCAATGTACTGAGTATGTTAGATAGGAAACTGGCTAACCCAAACTGAACAAAAATACATGAATATGTAAACTAACTTTAAAACCAAGTATAACGATGTGCTGGATAAAACTGAATACTAGCTATTATAGTTGGTTTATTAAAGGGTTTTCTTTTACTGCATCCCCCATGTCTAAATTGACTCAGAAGAAAGTTAAGTTTTAGGGTTCAAATTCATGCGAGAAAATTTTTCAGTAGTTAAAGACTCGACTCACCTCAACCCTAATTTTTATTTCACTAGACGGTTCAGATGGTTTTGTAATATACTGTGATGCATCTAGAGTAAGTTTTGTTTGTTTCCTTATGCAGAGAGGTAAGGTCATAGCCTACACCTCCAGATAGCTTAAAACTAATGAGAAAAATTATTAAACTCATGATCTTAAGCTAGCAATTGTAGTGTTTGCCTTAAAGATTTGGAGGCATTACTTTTATGGGGTGCATGTAGATGTATTCACAGATCACAAAAGCCTTTAATATGTGTTCTCTCAGAAAGATTTGAATTTGCATCAGAGAAGATGGTTACAGTTGTTGAAATATTATGACATAAGTGTTCTATATTATCTGGGCAAGGCCAATATAGCAACTGATGCTCTCAGAAGAATGTCTATGGGTAGTGTAGTTCATGTTGATGGTGGTAAGAATAAGTTAGCTCAGGAAGTCCATCATCTTGCCTGACTAGGTGTCTATTTACTGGATTCAACAGAAGGTAGTGTATGGGTGTAGAGTAGCACAGAGTCATCTCTAGTTTTTGAGGTAAAGGAAAAATAGGAAAAATATCCCAGTCTAGTTAAGTCGAAAGATCAGTCAGAGATCAGAAAGTGGTTAGGTTGCACAGTGTTCCCTTATCTATTATCTCGGATAGAGGTACCCAGTTTACCTATTATTTCTAGAAAGCATTCCAAAAGGTTCTTGGTACCCAAATCCACCTCAGTATAACTTTCCACCCTCAGACAGATGCTCAAGAAGAAAGGACCACTTAAACTCTTGAGGATATGCTAAGAGAATATGTCGTTGATTTTAAAGGTAGTTGGGATGACCATTTTCCTTTTGATTGAATTCACATAAAATAACAGTTATCATTTCAGTATTCATATGGCTACATTGGAGGACCTCTATGGTAGGACATGTAGATCTCTAATTAGTTGGTTTGAAGTAGGTGAGGCCACAGTAGTAGGGCTTGACTTGGTGTTTGATACGTTAGAGAAGGTTGAGTTGATCAGAGAAAGGCTTAGGACTGCCCAAAGCCAACATAAATTTTATATAGATTTGAGGAGAAAGGATCTCGATCTTGAGTTTGGTGATCTTGTGTACTTAAAATCTCTCCTATGAAAGGAGTGAAGAGATTCGGCAAGAAAGGGAAACTCAGTCCCTGATATATCCGTCCCTTCTGAGTCCTCAGCCATTTTGGAAAGGTAGCTTACGAAGTAGAGTTTCCTTAAGATTAAGCCTTGGTACACCCAGTGTTCCGTGTCTCATTGTTGAAAATATGTATTGGTGATCCAGCTATAGTTGTTCTCTTAGAGAATGTAGATAATCAGAATAGTCTTTTCTTTGAAGAAGTTCCAGAAAAAATTCTTGATCATCAAGTTCGTAGACTAAGGAACAAAGAAGTTCCATAAGTCAAAGTTCTTTGGAAAAATCAGTCTGTTGAGGGAGCCACTTGGGAAGTAAAGGTCGATATGCCAACTAAGTACCCTCATCTCTTTCTCACGAATCAAAATTCAATATAAGGTACCAAATCTTCTTAAGATTTTTTTTCTCTATCATGCTCAATTTCTGTTGCACATCATGTTCATATTAGTCATGCATTTACAAATCAGTTTAGTCATGCATTCCATGCATCAAATATGCATATTCAGTGTCTAAGCTTAGTCCAGTGGTTTTCCTCAGTTTTACTATTTTCATTTTGGGACGAATAATCCCAAGTGGGAGATATTGTAAAACCTCATATTTCCCTAGGATAATCAAAGTCCCAATACATGACTATTAGTATATAAAATTTCGCAAATGCTCATTATTTCCCAGTTTAGAGCCTGATATTGCTTAGAAAATTAAATTAACTTTCCAACAATATAAAAATCATCAAAATTTGATAACCGGGTAATAAGTTATGGCAATTTTAAGTTTCAGCCATTAAACATCATCATTTTACCAATTAGCACATAGCGGAGAGAGTCAAAATAGGAATTGCCAATTTCCAGTGAGGTATCGCGAATTTGATGCGTTGCGCCATAGGCCAATTTGGTACTTTTCATTTTATAGTGTTGTAGCGTGATGCCACCGTGTCGCGAAGAACTTCCAGGTCTCAATCAGTGAAGGACCATGATTTCCCTGCATCGCTCCACAGACCAGTTTCCCAGTTGTCAGTTTCTAGTAACACTGGTGCGATCGCAGTGCATCGTGCCAGGGGCCTAAATTTGAAAATTTTCACAAAAATCTAATATTTCATCTAGGGTTAAAATAGTTTTATCCCATTATTTTAATCTACCCAGATAAAATACTTAAGCCCTAAAAACATTTTAAAAGTTCATTCTTTATTAATTTTCCCAAAAATTCAAGAGCTTTCACTCTAAATCACAAAACCTAGCTATCAACAAACCAAGATCAATCTTAAGGATTCACCCATGAACTTCAAGAAATTCATCCTTTAAGGTATGTTAGATGTTCATCCACGGATTTCTTTCATCCATGGAGCCCAAGTAACCTTTTTAATTATAAAGTTATGATCTTTTTAAGTCATTTGATTTTAAATCATGATTTCATCCACTAATCTCCATGAAATTTTATTTAATAGTATGTTTTAATGAAGTT
The DNA here is from genome assembly GCF_002878395.1 of Capsicum annuum. Lineage (NCBI taxonomy): Eukaryota > Viridiplantae > Streptophyta > Magnoliopsida > Solanales > Solanaceae > Capsicum > Capsicum annuum. The sequence goes on from NC_061114.1 coordinate 45,941,309, forward strand.
ATTATTGTTATTCGGTTCCTTATGTTTTAGTGTTATCATTTATTTAATTAAATGATGACTTAGTGTTTTCCATGATAATTTCATGTCAATTATGTCGGTCCATTAATAATTGTATTATTATTTTAAACCATAAAGTATAAGTATTTGATAAAATGCCTACAAGAGCAATTGATTTAATAAGAGTCTTAATACTATGTCCTTCAATGTTTTAGTGTCATTCTACTACTATTGTTTTGAGTCCTGGGGCTATTGAATTCCCAAAACCATAGCTGTTTACTTAATGTTGTCTCAGTATCTTTAAAATAACTTTTGATTATTTGATGAGCATTATTAGAATAGTTAGTTAAACTCAGAATAGTCTAGCATTTCAGTGTCATTCAGTTAGGAGTAAGATTTAGCATCGAGCGAGTGTAGGGATGGTTAATTCCCTGTTAGATAGGCAGAGTTTTTAGTAGCAGTCCCTATACTCCAGAACTATGTAGCCAGCATAGGATATGAGTAGTCACCCATCAGATTAGTCTTGAATATCTCAGAGGGATCACCCGCAAGTTCCGGATTAACACCCTTAGTCCTTTGGACATAATAAAATTTTAGTAGATCCACACAGCAATTGCTAGTACCGTGGCATGGTATTAACACCCTACCAACTGGGTTACAGGTTGGACCCCGATAAGCTCAAATTGGGAAATATCCATTAGATGATTCCTCCTACTATTTCGGATATAGTGTTAGTTACAATCCCAGCTCAGTTATTCAGTCTTAGTGTTGTTTGACCAAAGCATACATATTTCAGTTATTTTAGTATTTGACTTTATAGATTTTACTCAGTTCATTTTATATGCTTGGTCATGCATCCGTAGATTTATAGATTTTCCTACATTTTCAGTATCTACAAATTCCTTGCTCTTTATTCAGTACTCTATGCTTTACATGTATGTCAAGTTAATTATTATCATTCCTATTCATGAGACCATGCATATCAGCCTACCTCATTTCGCATACCATTACATTCAAAGTATAGACCGCATACCTTTTTTTTGCATTATAATGTCTCATATCATTGGTGCTGACACTTAGTTCTTGGATTGTACTTAGTCCCTCAAATTCTCAGTAGTACAGTAGCAGTGGTGAGTACTTATCACCCAAGGACAGACTATCTTATTTCATGTCTTATTTCAGGAGTCAATAGAGTTAGTTGGGGTCTTATCCCATCAACTCTCAGTTAGTTAGTCTTAGAGGCTTTTCCGATATTACAGTCGGTTAGTTTTTTAGTGCATCAATACTTTATTAGATTCAGACAGTAGTTTTCCTATGTTTATATTTTAGTTTGAATTCAAATCTTTAAAATCTTATGGCACTTCAATTATTCTTCCATAATTCATGATTATATTATCTAGTGCTCATAGCAGGTACTTGCTTATGGGTTAGCTTGTGGTCCCTCAGGACTGTAAGCACCATGTAATGACTAGGGGCTTGTCTCGGTTCATTAAAACCAACAAGATGTTAAAGAAAACAAGGAATGATTTCTCTAAGATACATCAATCTATTCAATCTCATTCAATTGCGATCAAATAATCGGAGGAAAAATTTAATCAAATATACATTCACCTCATGGAAAGACTAAATGAAGAAATACCTTGTAGCATGGTAATAAGTTCTGTTGACATGCAAAGTAGGAAAAGGCTTGGTGTGGATTCTGATCTTGCGAGAAAGTATTTGATAAGCAAACAAGTGTGAAAATAAAATGGCCTAACGACGATAAGGTAAATCAAAATGATGTTATCTTTAAGGATGAAAAGGTGAAAGAAGGTCAAATTTTGTCCATTATACGGATCACACACCCTCTCCCATTTCTTTATTGATTAAAAAAAGGGGTAAAATATTGAGTTTAGTTCCTTGATAGATTTAGAAACCTTTCCATCAACATACCTTTGACAGAAGCATTACAAAAAATGTTGGGGTACTCTAAATGTAGGAAGGAAATAGTATCGAAGAAATGACTTATGGGGAGGAGACCATATAAATCACTCATCATTATAGTAAAATCATGTTGATCCCCATGGCTCAGAAGAAACAAAACCCTGGTGCTTTTAAAATCCTATTTACCATTAAGATGTTCAAATTTGGTAGGGACTTGTGTGACATTGAGGCTAGTGTAAATTTAATGCAGTATGATGTATTTCACAAGATAGTATTAAGAAAGCCGCAACCCACCACAATGAGATTGCTAATGGCAATCAAACCATCAAGAAACCTATGGGGGTAATTTATGATTTACTAGTTAAAGTCGATCGGTACATCTTCCTGAATGATTTTGTGATTCTAGATTGTTCCTAGGATCATGAGATCCCTATATCCTTGGAAGAACGTTTGGCTATTGGGAAAACTTTGGTATATGTCGAGTGCAGAGAGATAAAGTTTTACCTCAATGATGATGAGGTTTCTTCCAATATTTTTAACTCCATGAAACAACCAATGAACACTCAAGTAGTGTCAATAATCGATGCCATAGATGGTGAGGTGACAAACTATACCAATTTGAGCTTGGTGGATGACCCATTGGTCAAAGTCTTATTTTTGAAAAAATATGAGGTTGAAGCTTCCGATGAAGTGGTTGCATACTTAATGGGTTTTGGGTCTTACACCACAACCCAGCAAAGTAAGACCTTGATATAAAAAATTGTTAGAATCTACCCTCAAAGTCCTCCATTCTTGAGGCAGCTCAAATTAAATTGAAGCCATTGCCACCCCATCTTCAATAGGTTTTTCATAGGAGTTGCAGACACCTTGATAATCATCATTGCAAGTAATCTTGAGCCCTATCAAGTAGAGGCTTTGAAGATGGTTGTAAAAAAGTTTATTCGACCCATTGGATGGACAATTGTGGATATAATTAGAATAGCCCCCAGTATTTGTTACCACAAGATTAAACTAGAGGAAAATCATGTACCGAGCATGTAACATCAAAAAAGAATAAATCAATCAATTCAAGATGTGTGGAAGAAGGAAATCATAAAATAGATTGACGCAGGAGTCATCTATCCAATATTTAATAGCACATGGGTAAGCCCCGTTTAATGTGTTCCAAAGAAAGAAGGCATTACAGTAGTTATAAATAAGAAGAATGATCTTTTCCCCATCCAACTGGTTATGGGGTGGAGGGTAAGTATGGACTACCACAAGTTGAATTCGTGGACCAAAAAGGACCACTTTCTAATGTCCTTCATGGATAAATGCTTAATAGGTTGGCTGGGTGAGGGTAGTATTATTTCTTATATGTCTATTAGGGGTATAATAAAAATTTTACTGCCTCAAAAGATTAAGAAAGGACCATATTAACTTATCGCTATAGTACCAACGCTTTCAAGCAAATTCTATTTGGTTTGTGCAATGCACAGGCAATATTTCAATAGTTCATCCTATTAATTCCTATGGATATGGTATGGAAATCTTCATGGAAGACTCTTAGTGGTGTGAAAGTTATCTGAGGCATGTCTTGAGCATCTAAGCTAGGTACTCGAATTATGTATAGAAACAAACCTTGTCCTAAATTAGGACAAAGGTCATTTTATGGTAAAGTAGGATATTGTGTTAGGCTACAAAATCTCGGGAAATGGAATAAAAGTTGATCGAGCTAAGGCAAAGTTAATTGTCTAGTAGAAACTGCCAGCATCCGTCAAGGGTGTTTGGAGTTTCTTTAGGCATGCCAAGTTTTACTGGCAATTTATTAAGGATTTCTCAAAGATAGCTTATCCCATGTGCAATCTTCTTGAGAAGAAGGCCAAATTAAAATTTGATAAGGCATGCTTGAAATCCTTTAATTGCCTAAAGGAGTTGCTCATCTCTTCCCCTATTATTGTGGCACCAAATTGGTCATCACTATTAAAAGTGATGTGTAAAGCTAGAAGATTTCCATTAGGAGCGGGCTTGTGTCAATGCAAAGAAAATCTATTTCATCCCATTTATGATATGAGCAAGACACTAAATGATGCTCAACGTAACTACAATATTACCAATCAAGAATTATTGGTGGTTGGAAATGCTTTTGAGAAGTTTTGTGCCTACTTTTTGGGCATAAGGGCGGTAGTGCACACAAATCATGTTACCTTTAATTACCTCATGGAAAAAAAGAAAGCTAAACACACCTAATTAGATGGATCATGCTTTTGCAAGAATTTGATTTTTAAGTAAAGGATAGAAAAGGATGTGAAAAGTAAGTGGCCGACAATCTTTGCTTGCTTGAGGGTAATTATGCAAAGCATGGTGATATTGAGATTGACGAAGATTTTCCCAATACATTAGTCATGTCAATCATAGGGAAAGGTACACCATGGTATGCCGACTATGCCAATTATGTGGCGAGTGATATACTTCCCGAGGGGATTAGCTATCATCTAAAGAAGTGATGCTTGTTTGATGTGAAGAAATATTTTTTGGATTAACCCTTCCTATTTCAAGAGTACTCTATGGAATGATTACGGGGGTTTTATGAAAGTTTAAATAAAAGGCATCCTCAAAGCTTGCCATTCCTCACCTACGGCTGTCACTATGGGGGAATCCAAACCACCACCAAAATTCTTCAATATAGATATTATTGGCCCACCATGCATGGGAATTCCATTGAGAGGATGAAAATATGTCACAAATTCCTTATGCAAGGTGGCATATCAAGAAGACATAAAATACCCATTAAATAAAATCTTGAGGATAAACTTTTTTATGTAAGGGGAATTGATTTTATGGGCCCATTTGTGAGCTCATTTAGATGCCCAACATACCACTTAGGAGAAAAAGATGGTGAGGCACAAAAAAAGTGTTGATCATCTAAAACGCCTCATAGAATATCGAGAAAAAAAAGGGTAGAGCTCTAGTTATCACAGTCTATCAGTACTTACCACCATACGATGATCTAGATAAGGACTTCTATTACACAAAACCTTCCTAGATAGGAGCTATTATTCCTAATACTTTTCCACTGGGTGCGTAGTTCAGAAATACTAGTGCTATGATCAATCTCTTACTTTTTAAATGTGTGTTTACAAGATTGTCGACAAATGATGCAAAAATATGCCATACAAACTTTATTGGGTTCTAACATCATACAATATAACTGGGGTAATTAGGAAGCATTGAAACTCAGGTTGTTCCCATTTTCTTTGACTGGTGAAGGTACACTGTGTTAGGAGAAACTTCTTTGAGGACCAATCATTAGTTGGAATGAGTTAAAGAGGCAGTTTTTAAAACATTTCTTTCCACCATCTAGAATGATTTAGTTGAAAGATGAGACGTAAAATTTTTAGAAATTATAATCTAAGTTAATGTATGAGGCATTGTTTTGATTCAAAAAGAAGTTGATGATGGTGCCTAAGCATAGGATTTTGGTTGAGAGCTTGCATAAGATCTTTTATTAATCCTTTAACAATAACTCGAGAGTTATGAAAGGTATGATCACTATTGGAGCATTCACGCGTCTACATTGGGAGTTAGCATCTGAGATCTTGAATCAGATGACTCTTACCAACCAAGGGTAGCATACTCGGGAGGTTAGGAGAGGTACTGCCATCTACGCCATTGATTCCTCTAGTAAGCACTGAGTTTTTTATCACACCTAGTGATGCAAGAATTTTCTCATTTAAGGATGGAGTATGGGGTGTTGAAAAAATAGTTTACAATGATGAATTTTTAGAAGGTCAACGTAGTGGGCTTATAGGGTAAGGCCTTTTAGATCATATGATTCTTAATTAGAAGATAAGTAAAAATACCTATATAAAAATTTGGTGGATTTTTTATCTAAGAGGCAGCGAAATGAAGGCCAAAATAACTATAGGGGGTAATTTAAAGAGATAGCGCATAGAGCAAGATGATGACTAGAGATGTAACAAAGATTATAAGGAGAAGGGTGGTATGTATGTTCTAGGTGGTGACCATGAGATTTAGTTAAGGATGAAGGACTAGTTTTCAAAGTTAGTAAAGGGTTAGGAAAGTTAGGAAAATTACCTTAAAGTGAATAGGGCAGACATCTTAGGGTTGACCTAAAAGGTAGAGTCGCATGCCACTACGATAAAGATATTATAGCAACAGTTTTGGAAAATGCTTGCAACCTCAAATCAGAAGTATCCTAGTACCTTTCCTAGTAATGCACTATAGAATCCTAAGAACAATATTCATTTTCTAGCCATCACTACTCATAGTGGTTAGGCAACTATGGATCCCCCTATTCCTACTATTGATGAGTTAAGACTTGATATAGTTAATATTGATGAGCACCTAAAGTAAAGTCTGAAAAGGTGATAGGTGTTGGTTGTAATGATGAGAATGAAAAAGTTAAGGAAAGTTCGATGATCCTATAGTAAATACGCTACCATGACCTCCATTACCTTTTACCTTAAATCTTTGAAAAAAGCATATAGAAGGAAAATATCAGAAGTTTTTGTCAATGATGAATGAACTGACAGTAAATATTCCTCCTATAGAAGATTTGGAACAAATGCCATGCTATTTAAATTTTATTATATAGTTTGTCACTAAGAAGCGGATTGTGACCATTGAGCCTGCTGATAATGCATATTATTATAGTGTAGTACCTACCCGATTGTTGATGGAGAAAATTAAGGACCGCGAAGAATTCAATATTCCATGTACTATTAGCCTTCAACTTCTCTAGAGCTTCATGTGGTTTAGGAGTGAGCAATAATCTTATTTCATTGATGTTTTACAAATAGTTAGGGTTGGGGTCACCCTAACCTATATTTATGAAGCTATAAATAGTTGATTGGACTTTAAAGAAACCTGTTGGTATTTTATGTGATGTATTGGTAAGGTTTGCATCTTCTGTATTTCCTATTATTTTCATTATCCTGGACTATGAAGTAGACTTTGAAGTTTGCATTATATTGGGAAGGTCTTTCCTAACTATATGCAGGGCCTTGGTGGACTTTGAGATGGGGTAGATGAAGTTTAGGCTTAATAATGAGCATGTCCCTTTTAATGTGTGCCAGTTTATGCGGTAACCAAAGTATATGAGCATAGTGTCCATAATTGATCTTATTAAATTAGATAAATAGAATTTTCCTATTAAAGAAAGGCTTGGGAATGAGGTGTTAGCAGCAGTCATTCAATGATAGCCTCAAAGACCATAAGGTGATGGTCAAAGTATTTCATTGTAGATGTTCTTATAATTATTCTACAAAAAGGCTGAATCCCTATTTGAAGAATAGAACCTTGCCTCCTTTTCCACCCATATATTCAGAAGACACCATTTTATAACTGAAGGCATTCTCATCTCACTTGCGTTATGCATTCTTACAGGCTGACAATACCTTATCGGTGATTATTGGTGTAGTTTTTGTAAAGACATAGGTTGATGCATTAATATCAATATTTCAACATCGATTAAATCCTCCAATACAGTAGGATATAAAGAAATAAATCATAAAGTTGTTTGATGTTTGAGCGGTTTATCCATTAAAGACAGTAAGTGGGCTAGCCCAACTTAATGTGTGCCAAAAAATGGTGTAATCATAGTGGTTCTCGTGAGAAGAATGAACTTGTGCCCATGTGACCGGTCACTAATTTGAGAGTTTGCATTGATTATAGAAAGATGAACACTTTGACCTAAGAGGACAATTTCCCTATGAAATTCATGGATCAGATGCTCGACAAACTAGCAAGTAGGGCTTGGTATTATTTTCTTAATGGGTACTCGAGATACAATCATATTACAAATGCTCCTAAGGACTAGGAAAAGGAAACTATAACTTACCGTTATTGGACTTTTGTGTAGAGAATACCATTTGGATTATGCGATGCTCTAGCAACCTTCAAAGATGCATGATGTATGTATTTTTGGATATGGTGGAGTACACGATTGTGGTATTCATGGACGATTTTTTTATTTTTTTGGAATCCTTTGGTTATTGTTTAGACCATCTATCCAACACACTATAGAGATGTTAATAATGTAATTTGGTATTGAATTGGGAGAAATTCTATTTTATGGTAAAAAAAAGGTTTTGTTCTAGGGTAAAATATTTAAAAATAGGGTATTGAGGTGGACAAAGCAATGATTGAGGTAAGTGAAAAGTTACCACCACCAATCTTTGTTAAAGTTATCCGAAGCATTTTAGCCATGCATGCTTTTATAAGAAGTTTATCAAGGAATTTTTTAAAATTTCAAATCCTTTATGCAAGATATTATTTAAGGATATGAAGTTTGTATTTGATAATTCATCTCTCAAATCTTTTGCGTGCCTTAAGGAGCAATTAATCTTGACTCTTTAAATTATGTCCCTAGGCCAAATATTAGGGAGGATCCTTCATCTGATCTATTATACCAGAAAGGAATTAAACCCCGCACAGAGAAACTATACAGTTAGAGTTGCTTGTGGTGTTTTTTGATATTGAGAAATTTAGGTCCTACTTGATAAGGGCCAAAGTCATATCTCACACCGATCATGCAACTTTGAAGTACCTAATTTCAAATAAAGAATCAAAACCTATGTTTATATATTAGGCCATCTTATTTAACGAATTTGACCTTAAGGTGAGAGACTGAGAGGGTTTTAAAAACTATGTAACTGATCAATTTTCAAGCCATAAAGAAGAGGTAATGCAATAATTATGGGTTGATCTTGACATAGAGGATACTTTTTTAGATGAGATGGTCTTGGAAGCATCTCAAGACTTAATCTCCTAGTTTGTTGATTTTGCCAACTATTTGATAAATGATCTTATTTTAGAAGACTTATCCTTCCAGCAACATAAGAAATTTATGTATGATGTTAGGAAGTTCTTATGTGATGAACATTATCTCTATCGGTTTTATGTGGATTGTTTAATTTTGAAGTACATCCTAAAGGTGAAGATGATGATCATTCTTGAAGCTTGTCATTCATCACCTATTGGGGGTCATCATAATGGTACCCGCACTATCCATAAATTCTACAATACAGATATTATAGTATACTATATTAAAAAATACACATGATTTGTCTCAATCTTGTGACTAATGTTAGTGATAAGGCAATACTTCACGAAGATATGAACTCCCCATGACACTTATCTAAGAGCAGGAATTATTTAATATATGGGGGATTGATTTCATTTGTCTGTTCGTTAGCTCCTATAAGATAGAGTATATTGTAATGACGGTTAACAATGTTTCCAAAATGGTAGAGGAAGTTGCCTTTCCAAAAAATAAAGATAGAAGTGACACAACATTTCTAAAGAAAAATATCTTTTCTTGATTTGGCACTTCACGTGCTATTATTAGTAGTGGTGGGTCTCACATTTTAAAACCGTATGATTAAGGCCCTACTTAGTAATTATGGTGTAACTCATAAGGTGGAAACACCTTATCATCCTTAGAAAATCGGGCATATTGGGATCTCTAATAGAAAGTCAAGTCTATATTGTCAAATACTATGAAAGCCAACATAACATACTAGTCAAAGAAGTTAAATGATTCTTTATAGGCCTACCAAAACGCTTTGATGTCCCCCATTGGTTCTTATCTATATCAGCTTGTGTACAACAAGGAATGCCATTTGTCAATCGAACTTTAGTATAAGACAATATTGGCATTAAAAACACTAAATTTTGAGTGGCATGATACAGCTATTTGAGATTAAGCAAGGTGAATGAGCTAAATGAATTCCATCTACATTGTTATGAGATTTCCTCTATATACAAAGAGAGAATAAAGTTGTATCAAGACAAGAAAATCAAGAAAAAAAGTGTTTGAACTCGTTGATTCAGTGTTGTTGTATAATTTATGTCTTTGATTGTTCCTTAGGAAGCTAAAGTCTTAGTGGTATGGAACATTCACTGTGATATGGATACTCCCACATGGTGCTGTAGAGATAAAATATTATTATGAAGCCATATTCAACGTGAATAGGTAGCAGGTGAAACTTTATATGGGATATCTCGAATAGGTGAAAGTATGCGTTAACATCGACCTTGGATAAGTCTAAGTAATCGAGGAAAATGAGTTGTGTTGCAATGGTAAATCAAGTCCTTCTTGGGAGGCAACCTAAGGTATTTTATGATTTTTTATTTGTGTCAGACGAGGATGCCTAGTATATCCTAGGTATATCCTTATTCAATTTGTTTATATTATTTTCATATATTGGGGATAATACGTAGTCTTTTAGTTTGGGTGGCATATACTACAACTGTCGCGAGTTTTTATTGTCGTACTTCTTTTTTACTAGCTCTAGTATGGTTGTACAGGGTAATATCATGTTATATTGTATTTTGTAGTGTATTGTGTTGTGTTTTAGCGTATCCAAGAGTCTTTTTAGTATCTAAAGCTATTGGTGTACTTTGTTTTTAAATTTTAGGGGAAAATGATAGCCCTACAAAAAATTATTTTTGAACATTTTGATGTGTATATTTGTGTGACCCCTGTGAATCTCATTATGACATTAGAATTAGGGACATAATAATCATAGCTAACAGTTGCATAAACCTGATAGGTAGTAACTTATGATGCAACCCTATGCCATTTATTTGTCAGATACTACTTTGTTCCCTTTGTGTGTGAATCCAAAACTTGCTTGGTTAGTCTTTCCTAGGTTGTAGGATAGTTTGTTAGGTTTTTCTTTAAATAAGTCAAGTGTTAACATAAAACAACCTTTCAATTGTTAATAAGTATCCCTTGATCTTTATTTTGAATTTTTGTAGTCTATTTTTTTGTTGCACCTTTCACTTTATCAATTTTGTTACAATGAACCTAATTTGGCATTGTTCTCCTTGGACATTGTGCAACTCAACACAATAAAATTGCCTAAATTAAGGGTGGCTATCTTAGGAGTGTATAATGTGAAGTAGGCATGAAGAATGGTAAATAAGAGAAAAGAAAATAGGGTTGGGTGTTGTAGGAAAAGAAAAAAATAAAAGAGAAAAAAAAAAGAAAAAGAAAGAATAAAAGCACCACACTTAATATGAATGTGTATTAAAAGAATATAAAGTGAGAAGTAATAGTGGAATAAATGAAAATTTATTGATCAGTGGACTCCTAAAGTAAGTGTAGATCCAAGGAGTCTTAGTCACGAAATGTCCATATGTACTATACCAGCCCCGAAGCCTACATTACAAGCCAACTAAAGTCCTATTGTGATCCTAACCCGATTGTCTGAAATCAAAGGTAAAGAAAATATGGGAAAGCCTATGGAATTCTCTGCACAATGATTAGAACTTCTTTGTGAGTGTGAGTGTGAGTGTCTCTTGATATGTCCTTGCATTGACATATATGATTTTATACGAATGACTGGGACTTCTGTGATGTTAGGGTGCCTAAGTTGTGTGGCTAGCTGCTAAGTTGTTTAAGTAGTGTAACTTGTACATATGCATCACTATTTATTGATAATGTAATGCTATATCTTGATTTTCTTGGGTCATATTGTTGTGCTTCATTGATACACAATTGGTTTTAAACGTTAAAATTCAAAGGGGTAATGTTTAGAGATTAAAGTTGATGATTGATTGCAATAGATGTCTTAGGATTCTCCTAGTTAAGTGTAGTTCTGTTGTTTAGTTGTATTGTGTTGCCCGAGGTCATGGAAAAGTTCTAAGTTGAGGGTGTTGATGTTCTATGATTTTATAGCACTTTCAACTCTTAAAACTATGAAAATATACAGTTACTTAGGTCAGTTTTTTAGATATGATGTATTTTGTGTTTTATTTTCTAGGAAACCGAGTTCTGGGAGATAAACTACAGAAAGGATGGAAAACTTGAAGTTCTAGACAACTGATGCGGCAAACTACGGCCTGTTGGTACTACCTACGTGTCGTAGGTGCCAGAATAAGTGCTAGTGGATTAATATACAAAGATTTAGAAGCTGAAAAATTAGAGCCTGTTACCTACGATGGGCACCTAAAGCCCGTTGTTGCCACAAACGGTCCGTAGGTGCCAGTGCAAAGTCCAGAAGGTTGAAGTTTTAGAGGATCAAACAGATTTTTGGAAGTCTAAGACCTCTGTGATTCCACCTACGGCCCGTAAGTTGCTCCACTGATCGCCACAAACTCCGATTTTTCTCTTTTATATAGGATTGATTTCCAAGGGTTTCCATATAATCTATAAATATCCTTTTGATAGTTTAAGTTAGTTTACATACTCTTATTACTTACAAACATATATTTTTTTTATTGAGATTTAATTTTTATCTTTTTATTCTTTCATTCTTGGTTTTTGGTTGATTACTCAATTTGAGACTCTGGGTTTTATCCATCTATTATTGTAATATACATTTTATTTTTTCTATATCGGATTCCATGAATTATCATACAACAATGTGCATCTAAATCCCTTAGCTAGGGTTGTGGGAACCCTTACGGATAGACAAAGTAAGGGAAGTGCAAGGTTGCTCAAATCGATATTCTTTCATGTACTGAGATCATTTTCAGTTTAATTGATTTCATAATGGTTGAAAATGTTATGATACAACATTATATTCACTACTTACTTCACAAGAGATATAGAGATTAGGAAAAGAAGATCACAACATTAATTTAAAGTTAATTACCAATATAGGCTAATCATTTTCATCGACTTAAGCTAATTATCTTCATCTAACTAAATAAATACTCAAAAGGTAATAGTAAATCTGGGATATAGGATGTGGGTTAGTAAATAAACACTTTTGGACTAAAAATACAAAGGCTGAGATTCACTAAGGATTTCACAAGGAGGTTAGTGATACTGAACTTATCAGATTCTGCACGCAAGATATTAGGTTAGTTTGAAAGAGTATGATAAACCTACAGAGTGGAGAAGCCAGGAGGTAGACATTCCTAGTGATCGTTTTAGATTGACTACAAACAAGTCATTCCATATTTTTTTACTTTTCACAGATTTCAATGACAATCTCCTCATTTATTTTTTTGTAATACATGTTGATTTCAACAAGTTTGAGAATAGTTCCACATATTCCCTGTGGGTTCTACCCCAACCGTCATTGGGTTACTATATTTTGTATTGATCACTTTATCTTTAATTGGAGGTGTATCTTTGGGAAATATCTGTTGGCTATAAGAAATAATTTTTGTTCCAATCTTCTTCATTAGTAGGGTGTCTTAAATTCCCATCATTAGGTCAGTTAGTAGCATGCAATCTCATTGCAACACCCATTTCAAAACACATGAATAGTCTCTGAATCCTACGATTCATATGACATTATCTCAAAAACCTTGTCTGCATTTTAGAGCTCCCAATGTTGATCCATCACTAATATTCAACTATCTAGAAGATTAACACACAAAATAAATATTTGCCCTTTACCTTTTCTTCCAAAAGAGAATGCATTCATTACAACATGGATGTACTTTTTTAATAACTAAGACCCAAATATTTTATTATATCTGTATCCTTATTTAAGAACTCAGGTAGTTGATAAAAGGGAAATGCTTCATTCAACTAGTTTGGCGAATCTGAAAAGGCCACATTACTCAATCTATGTAGGGTTTTGAGCAATTAAAATTAAATCCCGAACACAACTTATTGAAGTTCTTCTATCATATATATAACACTTTTTCCCTTATTCAACTAATCTAAAAATAACCTCGTTATATCTTCATATAGTCTTCTCACTCCTTATTCATGCCCTACATCATCCTCTATATTTCAAAAATATGTCATTAAGGAGTTCATCAATATCATCTTGTCAATTAGAATCATAATAATTACTACTTGGATGTTTTGTACTTAATGAAAATTTTTCCCTATGAAAAATCTGTATGTTACATCATTCAGTAATTTCTTTTGCAAACAAGTTTTGCCCTACCAAATTTGAATAATGCTAATAGAAAATAAAGCAACTATCACAAGGGTGTAATATTTCATTTACTTTAGAACCTCGTTCAGTCCCCTGTCAAGAGAATCCTTCTCTCATAGAGGAACTTATACGTACTTTAGAGACTCATCCAACTACTGTATAAATTACTCATTGAAATCTATATGACAAAAGATTTTAGAAAAATCAACTTTTAGACATAAATGAAAACAATGCTTTGCAACTGAACAATCCATCAGAGCAATCCAACAGAACAATCATATATTAAGCTACACATGGAGATTAGGTAGTTTAAAATCTAATGTAAGCACAATAGCAAGAACCTCACAGTATTACTATATGATGGCCAAAAGAAAATCCAGTTTAACAACTAATAATTAGTTACTCTTAACTACTAAAACAAAAACTAAGTACCATTCATGTCATTTATAGAATATAAGATGTAAATTTTCTTATTACTTTTCAATAGAAAACAAAAGGACATTCAAACAAAAACACAATGACAACTATATATACAACGTAATGGACTATTACTGTTACTTCATGTTTAACACTCTCAAAACAACAATCATTCCACACACCAACTACTTTACTAATATCACATTTAAGTTCAACAATAGAATCATTTAAAGTTTAATTTAACTTTACAAAAAAATCAAGATCAGTTCAAACAAAAGTTTTGATAAGTAAAAATTAATGAATTTTAAAATTTTATTGAGAAACATAAACATGAGAATACTAGACCTAACAATCGTCGTTTAATAAAAGACAATTTTTCAGCATCCTGAGCAAATCATAGCTATAATTGATAACATTAATAAAATAGATAACCCTTCAATAAAATAGATTCCACGTTTGAGTAGACATACTAAGTAATGACACATTAAGTAAACAATCATCTTACCTAAAGTCAGTTACGTAAATAAAAGAGATGGTACACAAAGAAACTCAATAGCTTAGCTAATATTTAGACACTTTAGGAAGTCAAATTTATAACAAAGTTTTTTTGTACCAGGAGTGGTTATTTCATACAATTAAATAGATATATTTTATTTCAATTTTATGAACATTCAAGAAATGTTATGTAGTCACACAAACTATTATAAATTTTTTTAAAAGTATATAGGTTTAACCCACAATAATCTAACTTAGTAAATCATGCACTAGAAATTCAAGATCAATGAAAAGAGAAATATAGTTTGAAGTATCCAACTTAACCAAAGAAGCCAACAAAAATTTAGTCAAACAAATCTATTAACAAAACATAAAGAGAAACAAGGTAAAAGCATACTACCAAATTTATTAAAAGTGGTTGCAATAGACAATCCAACATCAATGTCCACATTAGCCAATTTATCAAAATAGATTCTAACAATAAAAAATTTTGCCCAGACATAGTAGCTATTTAATAGAACCTAAAACAACAAAATTCAGCAATTATACAAAACCTAACAATAAAAAATTAAGACCACACATATTAGGTAATTTAATAGCACACACAAAAATAAAATTTCTCAATTATTCCCGATCTAACCGCTATAAATTAATACCAATAACCAACAGAAACTACAAAATACATGTAATAGAAAAATTCCACAATTTTACCATACCTAAAAACAACATATTAATTACAACACAGAGCACCATCATAGATCCAATCGAAAAATCTAACAATTTCACTAACCTTAAAATAAAATAACTATGATCCACTCACAGTTGAAACCTAATAGCACATGCAACAATAAAATCTTACAATTTAACTAACTCTAAAGCTCAAACTTAAAGAGCATAAAGAAACTAAAGAAAATACCTTAAAAGATCGAACTTGTTAATGAAATCCATGATTTATTAGGTCTACCTTAAGTCATAAATAGAAATAACTAAAATCTGAGAAATTTAGCGAAAATCAAGTCCATCTCCAACATAAACCATCAAAATACCTACTAAAATAACACAAACCCTTAAAAAGATGAGATGGTCATGGAGATTTTAGCTCTTAATAATAAAAAAAGAGCATAGATTAGAACAAATCTAAGAATATTATTTAATATTAGAATAGGTGACATCAACTAAAGTTTTAGAGAGCTATTAGAGAGATAAGACAGTTAGGCTTGATGATAGTACTAAATTTGCTAAAATTAGTATATATTTCAATATACTCCTTCCTAACAAGAGATTTACAAAATAATGAAATATAAAAAATAATAATAGAATTGATGGAAATTAAAAATTATTAAGCAAAAATTTTACAAATTAATTAAACATTTCAATAAATAATAATTTTCACACAACTGTACCAAAGATGTATTTACAATAACAATTCAAAAAAACATTGTTATCCATAGGCAATTGCAATAGTTATATTATAATGACAAATGTCGTATGATTAAGTCACGTTAATAGCTACCAAGAATGATAGCAAAGGTCATAATCATTGAAGTAGACTATTTATAGCAATTGAAAGGAAATGGTTACTATCATGTCTGATCCTATAGGCCACATTTTTTGTATTGTCTTCTAGATCTACTCTTTCATTAGCTAGTAATCCATCTGACAAGCATAAAAATGGAAAAAAAAAGTAGGACAAAAAATAGTTTCTATATGCCAGGCTCTTAGTCACAAAATAGGATTGCACAACTGACACTACATTATACTACATATAATAAGTATGGCAAGCGAAATTCTGGAGAAATGACGCTTGTTTGTAAATAGGTGTTTTGGGTGTTGCCAACAAAGCTACTTTCTAAATCATTATAAATCGTCAACATAAAAGAGTGGGGAAATATAGAAAAGTCTACTAATTTATCCAATCTAATTGGTCAAGGTGATCAAAAAGGTACTACTTCAATAATCGACGGGATTTAGAACTGCTAAAATACCTTAACTAGGTGACAAGAATTTGAATCATCACTAGAGGTTGCTAGGGGAATACTTAAAGTACTTTTCATGATTTCAGTAATTGGAAACGTACCCGGACCTTATCTAAGAATAAGTCTCAGAAAACTTCTTAAAACTATTGTTTTCTACTTTTGTAACTGAGTTCACATATATACATAAGGAAGTCTATACAAATATTATAACCATCCATCTTAGAGACACCATTGTTGACCTATTAGAGTTAGATGAGGTTTATTTTAATATCAATATAAGCATGGTGTTCTTATACTCTTGTTATGCTTGAGTCATCCTTGTAGGGAGATAAAAATTGAAATTGATATTTGCTGCATCCAATGAACATGTAGGAACATATGGTTTGATATGCAATACATGACTTGTTGATAATTCTCAACTTAGTCCATTATTTTAATGTAAGGCGATAGTTGTTAATCTAATAGCACAACTAATATATGGGTCAAATCCAGGAGAAGTGTAATTTAGTCTTCGAATCTTATGAATGTTGAAATTCACTAAGAGTTGACCCATAAGTACACTTACACCAAAAAATATATTAAATTTTGGGTATTATTTAAAATATGTTACAACAAAATTATCTTGTAACACTAAATAAGTGCAATAATTATTGATTAATATCCAATGAGAGAAGAGTCTTGGGGTTATACATATCCTAGGGGCCATACATGCATGGGTGATATAGGGTTAGTATATTTTTTAGAAAAGTTGTAGGCATACAAGATTTTAACTTTTGGTGTAATTCTTTCAACAAACACAAAACATCACTAATGGATTCTTTCTAATACCTCAAGGGTACACAAATTTCACCAGTCCAAAACCTCAACATGACATCCCTATTTCTAGGATGACGCCAACCAATCTATCTACACATAAAATATCCTTATTTCTAAGATAATTCTACAAACAGAACTAGTATCAAATATTTCTTCACTGCTACTCGTCTCACACACCTATCTTTCAAGGATGATGTGGGATCCATGTTAAAATGGGATTTTCAGCCACAATTACTAATTAACGCAAAAAGTATTAGCATAACCTATAATTAATATGAAATAATTAGGACTAATAATCCACACTCATACACTTTAAAACCCTAATCAAGCATAACGCTAAGATAAATATTTTGCTACTCATAAGATTAGAAAAAAATCTACCCAATGCATCCATTGATAGAAAATCGAGAATAATCCTGAAAATTCAATCAGAAATTATAACTAATAATTCTCAATACAAACTTGAAATTAGTTGGAAAATTCCTTTAATTTTTAAGGGTTTTAACCTTTTGATATTTGGGTTCAGCTACTCAAAATTACAAAATTGTCATTGGACATTTTGCCACGCCATCACGATCGCCATTGTATGATTGCTATGGCGAATCCTGCATTGCGATGATACCCTTGTGATAACCAAGATTTTTTTGAGTTTTGATCAGTTATTATCGCGGGCATCAATTGTGATTGCGGTATCTGAGGGTTAATCCATGCTGCATGTTTTGCAGGTTTGGCACTAACTTTGTCTTTTTTGTTCTCTTTTTAACTTTACTTATTTTATTTCAATTAATAGTAAAACTATGAACCATGGGGATTAGTGCATTCAAATGGGATATTCACATTATTTACACAATTTAACTATAGTAGCATGCACGGATTTGGATGTTAGCAAATGGTAAACTTACAAGTCATTAACATACCCAACTTTAACCTTTGCTTGCCCTCAAGCAACACTACTTCTTACTCAATGAGACAATGCAATTATAAACTCATTCATACAACTTGTTTACCACCAACAAGTAGCTCTCAAGCATGAGAATAGCTATTTTCACAACTCCCTTCAACATAAATCACATTTTTCAAGGATACAAAAGGCTTTATAGAACAACTAATCAAAAATCACTAACTCTCTAGAAGTGAATCTTCATCAATTAGTGACACAACTAAACTCCTTTTCCTTATTTTCAGTAGATGACAATTTCACCCACCTCAAATAGTTTGCATGACTCCTTACGAAAGAAAATCCCATACATAAAGTATCTGTCATTCAACAGGGCATTAAAATGCAAGCACTCACTCTAACAAAGAATCTCTCAATGAAAACAAACATCATACAATATTTTTTCCATTATTTTCAATCGCCACTAACTAGAATAAACTTTATTGGAAACCTCAAAGGACTTTTTTAAACTTTAGATATAGTCTTGGGAAAGGGTATGATATTATTTTTGATGGAAGTGGATACATTCTTCTTGAACATATACATCACATAATTCAATTAATTTTTGTTACATGTGACACTTCATTCATTTCCAACATACCTATGCCTACTTTCACTTTCTTGATTCACCCATTTTTTTGAAAGCATTTTCTTCTCATTTATTTCTATTGCATTGTAAAGCCTTTTGGAATCCACTAACAATACCATGGCCTAATGTCACCTCTTCAAAGACTCAACACTCGCAACTTAGACTTTTGGCCTCAAGATGTATTTTCAAGTTCAAGGATGATATGGTTCAAAAGAGGGTTAGAATTTAAATGATTCAAAATTTGTAATGTGGTTGCAAAGAAAGGCTCAAAGTCTTGAAATGAGTGACTAGGGATACTATTCTATGTATGGGTAGGCTTTTTAGTCTAAAGTGGGGTTCCATATTCACAATGAAGGCCTAAGATCATTTTACCAATCAAGAATTATAACTATTTATCTTTGAGATACTAATGGGGAAATTTATTGATGATACAACAAATAATGAGAGTTAAACAACTAAACTCACCATACACAACAAGAAAACTTTTCAAGGAGGTCCAACTGCATTTCCTACTAGAGCAAATAGGATTTAAATACAATACACTTCAAACTAAAGGCTTCGGACTCACAAAAATAGGTGAAGTGTTGTTACAAGATTGTTCGTGTCGATACCCTTTATCTTAACAAAAAAAAATTTGACAGAGGAGATTCTTGCTTCACATTTACACCACACAAAATTTGTTATTGATGGCACCAAACCAAGCCTCATTTTACATTTTGTCTCTAATGAGGTCAAACCATATGGTTACTCAGGCTTTACCATAGGCATAAGGGAGATCCCAATTCAATCATAGGCATAAGGGAGATCCCAAATCAATAATGTCATGGGAACTTAGACTTCACCTGCATCTATGGCTCAAAACCCTAACACACTGATTTTCCCATAAGAATGTAATAACTAAAGCTATCACATGGAAGGGCTCATCTGATATCATTATTAAAACAAGATAGGAATAAACGTAAATCAAAAAATAAAAGTAAATGACCAATCCATAAAATGTAGGCACCATCGGACTACCCAATTCTAATAACCCAAAATAAAAATAAAATCCTCCAACATTTAAAGTATCCTAAGAAAATATTCAAATATTACAAACCAAAGAATCAAATCAAATAAATACAAAGACATGCACCCCCAACTAAAATCTTGTAGTGAACTCACTGTATAATCATGAAAGAATAGAAAGAGTAAAGGGTGCTCCCTATCGTCGCATTAAGAATTGTCATCTCTCACGGCCTTAGAATCATCCCAAGCATTATATGAGTCTGACCATAAAAATGGGACCTCATCTTCATAATCATCCCAAGAAGAAGGAAGACTCTCTTTTGGTTTTAGGACCTTCTAAAGGCCTTTTACCCCTTCCATATATTATAGAAGAATTTGTCCCTATGTGTTTCCTTTTTCGCATCTTATCATGCGACTCCTGTAGTGACTAAAGGGATCGTGCCAATAAGGGATAAGCCTACTCTAGCCTTGAAATAGTGTCCCTCTACTTCTTTTGTTCCTCAAGATACCTCTTATAGCAGAACAAAGTTACATAGAAGTAATGGGTTGTTGAAGGCTCAATCGGCCCCTGAGGTATATTGGACATAAGATCGTTGATTGTTCTTATATCAACTAAAATATCATTAAACATCCCTGATGTGGATGGCCTGAATGAATTAATATCATTCTACACTAAGTTTCCCAAGTCAACCTTTCTCTTTTTGTTCTTTCCAAATAGTCCCTCTCCTTGGATATTAAGTGGGTAAATAGCAGACTTTTTGAAATATCCAACTATTCTTTGGGTACTTCTCAACCCTCGTTTGCATACACAACTCCATGATCAATGATGAGATCATGAGCATGTGATCACCTTTGTGTCTGTAATACAGAATCTCCATGAAAACAAAATGGCCAATATTTAATGGAATATGGTGAAAGATGTAGGCAACCATCTAAGCACACATACTTAGGGCATTCTTCATGTTGGTGTTGGGAGAGACCCTGCTATAAAAAATTTCCAACTAGATTGAAGATTTAGTTAAGAAGTTACTCATTAGTATACCATTCTTTATGGTGGCCCATGGACCTCCCTCCCCGGGTATATATTCTCAACCTACCATCTCCCAGGGGAAAAATCCTTGGCTTCATATTTCCTTATGTCAATATTTTGCATCCCATAAACATCATTAATCTTCCCAACACCAAAATGAACTTTTTTTCCCTGATTAATACTACTGGGTTAGATTGATTTGCTACATGGATATTTGTATAGAAATCCCTTACCCAATTCTTATTTACCTATGATGGTTCTGGGTAAAAGCATATCTATCTCATGGACACTAGTCTACCATGGAATTCCAAGAGCTATTTAGTTTTTATCTAACTCAATCCCTGTCTGAGGGAGCAACTTCTTCCTCATAAGATCCTCCTAATATGTAGTCACATATTTTGGGTCCATAAAGCGATTGGTATAATAACTTGCCATTAAGTACCTAGGACACACATAGAGATTAGTAGTCCATAAGGTTAATGTGAATAAAATAAGTTATTTAACTTTATTGAGCTAAGGGATTGACTTACGAGACATGGATAGGATTTAAGCAAATGGTCTGAGCTTTGGACCATTCTGTAAGAATGGTCTCAGTTATAGCAATTGCAGTCTTCTTGGATCATGATTGATATTTCTGAGTTTGGTTAAAACATAATCAATGTTATCATAATTGCAAGAATAAGATCGTGATTTTGATAACACAGTCATGTTATGGTGACCATAATCGTGGTATTTGAAGACTGTCAAACCTAATTGCTTAAAACCCAAAACTTCCAACTTCAATGAAAAATTATTTTTAAAATAAAAAATTCTCATTAAGAACAAGAAACATAGTCCCTAGATACTCAATCATGCCTTTAGAATATGGGAAAACGAGTAAGGGATTCATTTAGGCATTTTATCAAAATCTTGGTATGTATATGCTATTCCTATCCATTTTGAATAATTTTGGGCACTCGAGACTTCCCCATCAATGCACACACCTATAATAGCATCTTTTTACACCAAACAAGCATAATCAAACTAAGAATTTAGAATATGAATCACAACTTTAGGACATTCCTAAAAAAATAGTTTTAAGGCCTATACACGAGCATAAAAACTAATTTGAAGAACATATCATGTTAAGGTATATAGGGGATAATAGAATGCACAATTGGATGCTATCAATAAGGGCACAATTTAACGTAATTCAAAAATAACTAAAGAGGAAATGTGGTAGGGGTTTGGCAACTGTTCATATGCAAATCTATCATGATCAAAGTCGTGATCGTGAACCTTAAGATATCACAATTTTAAATGCCATGGAATCCCAATCGTAATAAATGAGAGAAGTTGTTCTCTCCCATTTTTTATTTCTTAGCCCATAAATCAATTTCACCACATTTTTTGTTTACACATAATCATTAAAATTCACCTTTTTTGGGAACCTCATTTGTGTGTATTAGCTAAACAACATAATATACTCAAATAATAATAAATTAAAGGATATAGGCCATTTTCGTGGCATGATGGTTTGCCTCCCATCTAACTCCTAATTTAACATTGTAGTCCAACATTCTTAAATTTTAGAGTTTGATCCTTGAGTTATCCATCATCAACCTCTATGTATACTACATTATTGAAAGTACACCACTTTTAGTTCCATTGGTTGTTTCTCAGATTTACATACCCAAAAGGAAGCCTAATCATTTTGCCCCCAAAACTTTATTTCCCATTGCGTCATTTGGTAAAGAGTATCTCCCAATAATAAGGGATATTTATTTTTTGATTTAACAATTTAGGACAACAAAGTCCACCGGCAAAATGAAATTATCAACCTTCACCAAGACGTCATACAAGACTCCGATCGATTTCTTAATAGAGTGATCCACCGTCAAAAGCCTCGTTGTTGTAAGAGTAGGTGTTATAAATCCAAGTCTCCGATATATTGAATGCAACATCAAATATATGCTTGCACCAAGGACAAACCATGTTTTATAATGTCGCAATGGATTGTGAATGCTCCCAGGTTTTCTTTCTTTTGGGCCATAGAACTACTAATTATATCGCTACAACTATGGGTCACTTAAATGGTTTCCTTATCTACAAGGGATTACCTGGTTATTGAGGTCCTTATTATATTAGTGTACCCAATAATTTCTTGAATGGCTTCTGGCAATGGGATTTTTAATGAAAGATTTCTAAGCTTGTCGAGAAACTTCTTGAGTTTGACATTCTCTTCTTTTTTCTTGGCTCTTTGTGGGAATGTCTGACCAATTTTCTTTGGAAAAAATGGGTCACATTGCGGTTCATTTATCTTGTGTTCATCACCCTTAACTAATTTAGGAGCTCCCTTCTTATCTATCATCTCTTAAGTTATCATTGGTTCTTCATCATCCCCTTCTTAAGACTTTGGGGTCTCATTCTTTTACTCACCCTTATAATTCATCTTTGTGTTTGTTTGATAATCAAGACACATTTATTTTTCATAAAACTCATATGCACTAAGTTATTTACCACTTTGGATGACAATTACAAATATATGAAAATCGTTTTTAGAAATTTCCACTATATCACTTGGGAGGCGATATTTTGGCCTCTTCTTAAGTACGGTTAAGTTTAAGACAATTTTTTCCAATTGTTTGATTGATTCCAAGTTCGATATAACCATTTTGTTTATTTGAGAAATATTCCCCTTTTAGTGTCGAACCATTTTGTTCGTCCCGTCCAATCTCATCAAGATTCTAGCAAGCACATCCTCGGTTTTGAATATTTTGGGATCCATAAAATTTGACTCTTTTCACTTCATTCGGTCATGGGGGGAACATATCTATCATACTTCCTTTTTGTATCCCTCCAATCATAATCTATATCTTTATCACACCATTCTCTTTCTCGATCATGATCGTCGAAACCTTGGTGCACACCTTGCCTTTGATAGGCAGGAAAGCCCCCGGATAGTATTCCAACTATCTAATTTCTTCATTATGGGCTTATGTCTCATCCTCATCATACCCTTTATATACCACAACATTAATCATTTTTTTCGGTGCATCCGTCACATGCTTTGTAAGGAGGTCCAATTCTGTCATCATTTTTTCCATATTTTCCTCCCTCTCTTCCTCAATCTTTTATTGATCTTTGTTCAAAATTGAGATGGAAAGGGAACCCATGGCTACCTCGGTATCCCAACTGTGCCACCCCTATTTTTCTTTGTAATTTTTTCAAGTGAAGTAGAAGACACATAATATAACAACCTAACACATAATCCACTGGCTGCTTTGTCCACTATAGTCTTGTTTAGTTGGTCCAATTTTCTATAAAATAATTGGAGTATAATCTTCTCCGGTACTTCATGGTTAGGACATTGAAAAAGCTTTTCATTAAATAACTTCAAAAAATCATATAGAGGCTCTCCATTGAATTGATGAAAATTTATTATTTCATCTCGTAATTATAACATCATTAATGGTGGGAAACATCAATCTAAGAATGCATCAGTAAGTTTGATCCATGATATAATGGATCCGACAGGTAGAGACCTCAACCACAACACTGCCTCAACCATTAGAGAGAGTAGGAAAAAGCATAACCATATGGACTTTTGTAGGATGTGAGCGATATCAAAGGGGGCATACACCTCAACCAATTTCATCAAATGTAGATTTAGATCTTCATGAGCTTTACCACCCAAGAGACCTTTTATTTTTAGCATGTGGAGCACTATACTTGTTATATGGACTACCCCATTCCTTTTATTCGGTGGGATGTGGATGTCACTAGGATTCCCCATATCAAGGAGGTGGTCCTTATTATCAAGGGGACCATCAAAGGTTCCGACATTTCTTCCATGTCCAGTCATTGAATCATGGATACTATTAAACTCAACTATAAAAGAAACAAAAACAACAATGTAAATAACAAACTTCATGGGTAAATCCCAAGTTTCTATCAACCACACACAAGTGAAAACTAAGTTTCACTCCAAAGAAATGGTGCCATTTTTTATAATGCTCAACTAAATCCATTATTTTGGGGCAAGTCGATCATTGTCAAAAGAAGAACAAAACTTAGGTTGGGCTCAAATCCAAAAGGAGTGTAATTTTTTCTTTGAATATAATGAAATTTGAAGGTCACTAGGCGTTAAGACACAATGTACCCTTATATCAAAAGATAAATTAAATTGGGGGTATCATTTAAGATGTGTTTGAACAAAATTATCTTGTAACATTAAATGATGGAAACAATTATTCATCACAATCTAATGAGAGATTATTCTTTGGGTTGTACTTATACTAGGGGTCATACCTGCATGGATTATAGAGGGTTAGTCCATTTCTTAGTCAAAGATATGGGTAGTCGATAACACACCAAACTTCACTCACGGATTCTTTCGAATAACTTATGAGTATGACAACTTCACCAATACAAAACCTCAAAATAATATCCCAATTTTTAGGATGATACCAATTAATCTAGCTACACATATATTATTTTTATTTCTAAGATAATACTATGGAGATAACTAGTATCAAATAGAAGTTCACTTCTACTCATCACCCACACCCCTCTTTCAAGGATGATATCGGATCCATGTCAAATTAGGGTTTTCACCCATAATTATTAATTAAAGTAAAGAGTATTAGCAAAACCCAACATCAATAACTAATAACTAAAACAAACAATAAACACCCATACACTTTAACACCCTACTAGAGCATAACCCAAAGATGAATATTTAGCTGCTCATGAGATTAACAAAAAGAGATATACAAAAGTTGGCATACAATGCAGCTATTGATAGAAAATCAAGAATTATCTCAAAAATTCAATCTCAAATTACAACTAATAACTCTCTTGGAAAATTTAGCAACAACAGTCTTTCCTAAATTGAAAATTAGTTCGAAGATGCCTCGATTGTGTAAGGGTTTTTCCAATTAGAGAATTGGGTTCAACTGCTTGAAATTATGAAACTATCCTAAGATATTTGGTCATTCCATCACCACTGCCATTGTCTTATCTCCATAGCGGATCCTGTAATTTCAGCGATCCCCTTGCCATCGCGAAGCATTGACGAACTTTCAACTATTAAGATCATGACACTTAGATCGTGGTCGCGGTATCTGAGGGTCAATCCCTGATTTAGGTTTTCAAGCTTTTGCACTAACTTTGCCCTTTTTCTTCCCTTTTAAGCTAACTTCATTATTTTCTTCCAAGTTCCTATAAAACTGCAAACCATGGGAACTTGTGCATTCAAATGGCAAATTCACCTTATTTACACAATTTATCGATAATAGTTTGCACGAATTCGTAGGTCAATGAGTTGTAAATTTACCACTCGTCACTTGTATGTCAAGATATTTATGCCATATGGAATTTAAAAACTGATTACTAGATTTAAATTGTGTTGAGATATTCAGTGACTACACATTAAATATAATGTTTGTTAGAGATTGTTAACTACTAAACTAGTTAAGATTCTAAATTTAAGAGCAGTTGTAAGTTGGTTTGTGACTTTAGAGGTGATTAATGATACAAGGTTGTTGTATTGAAACAATATGATTGAGGTATTCATTAACTAGTTTAACTAACTTCTCGAGTTACTAGTTTAAGGTTGATATTCTTGAAGTTAAACATCTTTACAAACAAATTTTATGTTTTCTTGACTATTCCTAACAACTCTGATTTTATGGTTATCAAACGACAGAGAAGTGCATGTTCTTTCTCTTCTATATAAATTAAACACGGGTAAAAGGTATATTTTATTAACGTTAGTGAATCGTTCTACATTCCTTATCGAGTTCATAATCAATCCCTACCTGTTCTTACTTTATACATCAGTTCCCTATTCTTAGTTCTTTTTATGCACCATGTATAGTATTTTAGAATTTCATAGATAATAAAAGAATTATGAGCAATAAAAGATAAATAACTAAATAATGGAAATCAACATTAAACCATATTAACTTCAAAGAACAATCTTCATGTTTAAGTACAACCATTTATAGTGTGAGTGTAGCTACTCATGAATTGATTAGAAGATATATTTCATGAACTGACAATGGTTTAATAATTAAATTAAAGAAAATATAATACCCTGTAAGATCAAAAGCTCAATTCAGCTCAAAGTTTCATGTTTAAGGGGTCCAAGACTTGGAATTTTTACTAACTGTTGAGGACTAATTAATTTTCTAGACCTCTAAACTTTGATGATTTTATTTTTAACTTTTCCAACCTTGGGACGTCTATTTTTGGGTTAATTCATGATCAGGATTGTACAAAGTATATCTCGGGTGACTTTCAGAATTTGTAGACAAGCGTAGAGGCATGTTTGGGAAACTAAACAAGTAGCACCACAGGAATAAGCGGGTGTTGTCCCCTCCAATCCACCGAGGTAAGGTAGGATCCACTCGGTTTAGTCTCCCGATTTACGGCAGGTGTCGTCTGACCTAGTCTAACTATCCAGAGCTCACGTTGCCCCCTTCTTATTTTATCCAACTTTTGTTTCTTGGAATTTTAAGGGTATTTGAATCAATTCCCTTCACCCAATTCGTCGATGACATGAAATTGGGCCTTCTAAAGAGCATTATTTACCCTTTTATTCTCAAATTCTCTCTATAAAAACCATCTTTTTCCACAAGAACCAATCCAAAATAGTTTGCAAGAAATCAAGGAATTCATGATTTAAGTTGAAGAATTCATCAAGAAATTCAAGCTTTATGTTCAAGAAATCGTCAAGGAATATTTAAGAATTCATATAGTGTGGTATGTGGGATGTTCATCCATAGGTCCTTTCCACCCATGGAGCCTAAAAAGTGCTTCATTAGTTTTAATATGATTTTGCCCATGATTTTGAAGTTCTATGTTTTAAAGATGAGTTTAATTCATAGTGGCTCGATTCAAACTATGTTTTACCATGATGTCATGGAAAGTTTTGTTGACTTATGTTTCAAATTTTGATTTCCCATGTTATTTTCAATTGAACTCCACATCCAAATATTGAATTGCAATCTTATCCATGATTCATGATGTTCAAACGTGTATTATGATACCTCTTTGATCAAGTTCAAGATTTACTTACGTTTAATGGAATGTTTATGTTTTGGGTCTTTAAAATATGATCTCACACTATAGTTTGAAGGCTTTATCATCGTGTTATGATCCTTCAGTACTGGAGGGTTATGAATACCTGATACCTAGTTGTTTTACAAGATTTCAGTATCTCATAAATGATTTCATCTAAACCATGAGTATTATCATTTAGTTAGCTATTATGTTCAAACCTTGATGAGCAATGTCAGGTGTATGTTGAGTTGAATTTAATTCACTTCAATCAAGTATCAGTGTCATTCAGTTTGGAGTAATTGTTAGCATAGAGTGGACGTAGGGATGGTGTCTCCTCGATTAGTAAGGTATGACACTTTTGTCCTTCGAGACATCAGCCTTGTGGATCCACATTTTTAACAAGTTTTTGTAACCTTTGAAAGGCCACAACACCCTTCCAACTGAGGTTAAATATTGTACCCCTGAAAGATTAGATTGGGTCATGTCAGTTATAGCTAGCTCCCATAGTCTAAGTTTAGCATTCAGTGTGTTTCAGGTCAGGTTTTCTTGACCAAGTGTATAGACTCTCAAATATTCAGTCTTATTGCTTTCAAGCTATCAGATTACATATTATCTCAGTATCATAAAAGATATAAGCTTGGTCTTGCATTCTAAAATTTTACATGTTCATGTATTTCATGCTCAGTTATCTCATGCACTTCAGTCATGTCCTCATATTACATACTAGTATATTTAAAGTACTAACCGTATATCTTTATTTGTGCCATAATGGATTATATCATTAGTTCGGACACTCAGTTTCCCAACTGCTTTTAGATAGCTTAGTATAATCCGGCACCCATAGCAATGAGTCCTCATATATCGATAACACATTATGTTTATTCAATTATTTTAGTATTTCTTTTATTTAGTGTGTCAGAGTTAGTTGGGGGTTTGTCCCACCAATTCCCATTGATGGTTAGAGGTTTTCAAACATACAGTTAGACAGTCAACTATTTATTTTAGTTTTAATTATTCATCTCATATGACAATTGGTCTTCCAGTATGTTAGTAGACATTTTAGAATATGAAAAGTTAGCTTTTGTTTACATGTTATATTACTTTCCTACTCAGTGCTCACATCAGGAATCAGTTCATGGGTTAGCATGTGGTCACTTGTGACTCTAAGCACAATGGTCGCGGCCAGGGGGCAGCCTCAGTTCGTGACATAAAAAGTTAAAAAAAACCGATGAATACAATTTCTTGTTCTTTCCTTTTAATTTATGTGTGACTTTCTCTCTCTAATAATTACTCAAAGAAAATGTTTCTAGAGTTATATAAGGGTCCGGGTAAGATATGAATAATTTAAAATATTTCAAGCCAAAATTAGTCGAGAATTGTTCTCATGTGGCAAACCATGCATTGCCTTGTGCTTTGAAACAAACCTACGGGTAGACCCTAAGGATAGTTGAATGCACAAAAATATGCTATGCGACGTACTGGGAGAAACCCTAGGCACCGCCTTTGTGCATCTTTTTGTTTTTCTTTTGTTTTTTTCCCATTAAGCTCCCATATTGATCTAACATCTTTTCTCATGCTCTAAACCATCTTCCTCGGCTCCTACACAAAATTTAAAGCTTAATTATGCTCCTAATACATGAAAAAATTATTCTTTATCCTACATATCGAGACAAGCTACATAAGCACAATACATATAAAGTAAGCTCAATGGCATTCTATAAAAGAAGAAAAATCTAAGGAACATGAAAGTATAAAAGCATGACTTTTGTCTATATATTAATACCCGACACTCAAACTCTTTCTCATCCTCGTAAGCTCTACACACATAACTACAACTCTTTAATTTAAATTAAATATGTTGACAAACAGGTTTTGGGAACACAAGTTTTAAATCCATGACCAAGTAATTTATGGAATCCGTAGTATCCCAAAATTCATTTACTAAGTCCATGAAACCCACAACATCCAAAACCATACCAAAAGCATGAAACACCATAATGTAACCTTAAGACATGTTATTCAACCATGAACATCAAAAACCCTCAAACTTTATTTTCAAACCATAATAATACCATGTAAACCACATATTAAAATACATGTTTTTTGAAAGAAAAAAAGCGAGGAAGGAGTAACATGCCTTAGACACCGAGGAATACAGAAAGAAACCACCCTTGAAATTAATTTATTAGATTGAAGAAACCCTATATTTTTCTTGAACAGAGAGTTTGATAGAGAATTTGAGAGTGTTTGATTAGGAATAATGTGTTGATGTTGCCCTAAAAAAATGTTTTAGGTCATTGTATCAGAGAGAGTTAAAATAGGAAATATCGAGAATGCCCCAAACATAAAACCATAAAAATTTTGCATATGGTTATAAGTTGACTCCTTAACTCGAGACGACAATATATTACTCGTACCATTGAGTCGTCACCAAGATATTGTGTTGGACACCCATACACTATCCACCATAAGACCATATGATCCACATTCTTGTCCTGACCATACAACTTTTATTATCTAGTCGTATCTAAGACAGAAAACAAGGGAGTTAACATTGGACAACATACAACTAAACCCTATCAGTCGTAACCTATCCTTATAGCTCTTAGTGAGCCAATCGTACTAAGAGCCAAGTTAAGTCACTAAGTTACTTTCTTGGTTAAGGGTCGTCTAAATGAGTCATCACCACTCTTAACGACCAGTACTATCGAGTCATTACCAAGATAGAAAACCCAACAACCATACACTGGATGCCTAATGACTAGGCTAACCTGACCCATACCCACTTCAGAAAAATTGTAGGGTTAGTTTTTTCTTTGACGGTGGGCTCAAAGATTTGAAATTTTCAATGAGACAAAACTCGAAATATTTAAATTCTCCCCCACTAGGATCATTCATCCTCAAATAAGGGAATAAGGTAGTTACTACCACAATTAAGCCCTCAAACATCCCTACTCTTATCATTAAGACACAAAAAATATTTCATAATCTTTATTTAACAAAGATCTTATGATCGACAAATACCTTAAGCATGATTTTTTGAAATGAGGAATAGGAATGGATACTTGAAATTCATGTTCTCTTTAGTATCCCAGTAGCCTCTTCAACTTTGTGGTTTCTCCACAAAACTTTTACAAAAGCTATGTCCTTGGTCCACAACCGATAAACCAGCAGATCTAAGATTTCAACTTGAACCTTCTCATAAGATAGTGAATCTAAAATACTAATGTCCTTGATAGGAAAAAATTGCAATGGATCATCCACACACTTTGTTAGAATAGAAACATGGAACACTGAATGATGGATCTCATACAAGAAGGCTACTCCAACACATACGCAACATTGCCAACGCTCCTCATAACCAATTACAGAGCAACTTACCAAGGAATGAGCTTTCCCTTCTTCCCAAACTGCATCACTCTCTTTGTAGGAAACACCTTTAAGAATACCCTATCCCCAACCTCAAACTCTAACATCCTACACCTCACATTCGCATAGGAACTTTGGCAACTTTGGTTTCCCATAACCCTATCCCAAATCACCTTCACTATCTCTCTGGCTTGTGAACAAAATCCGAGACAAATAACTCCACCTCAAAAACCTTGAACCAACTAATTGGAGAACTACACCTACTACCATACAAGGCCTCAAATAAAGCCATCCCATTGATAGAGAGTGGTAGCTGTTATTATATGCATACTCTATAAGAGGCAAATGCTCAACCAAACTACCATCATAGTCCATCATGCAATCGATAAGCATATCCTCAAAAATCTGAATTATCCTTTTTACTTGCCCATAAAAATGTAGGTGGTAAACTATACTAAGACTCACCTTGGTACCCTAACCGTTCTAAACGACTACCAAAAGTGATATGAAAATAGTGTACCATGATCCTAGATGATAGAAACTAGCACCCCGTGCAACTTCACTATCTGTTGGAGGTACAACTTCACATAATCCTCGACAGAAAAGTTAGTCCTTACTGACAAAAAGTGAGCAGACCTAGTCATCCTTTCCACGATGACCCAAATTGAATCAAAGTGATTCTGAGATCGAGGAATACCGATAACAAAATCCATATTGATCACTTCCCACATCCACACAGGCATCTTGATATAACCCTCTGGGCCTTATGTGCTCAACTTTTACTAGTTGACACCCGATGCACATAGCCACAAAACTAGCCACATACAACTTTATATTGTTCCACCAACACATCTTCTTAAAGACTTAATACATTTTTGTCAAACCAAGATGAATAACGTAGCTTAATTTATGTTCCCCAGACATCATCCTCTCTCACAATCCATACATATCTGGAATGAGAATCTTTCTTGGTACCACATGTTACCATCACCACTAACCTCAAAGGCAATCACTTTTTGCCCACCTACATTACCTTTGATCCTCATCAATATAAGATCTAACACTTACTTCTCCCTTACGTCTACACTCAGGAATGACTTTGCCACCTCCTGAGCAAACATACTACCATCTTCTGAGTCTAAGAGACAAATTTCAAAGTTAACCAAAGGGTTAATATCTTCTACCAATTCTTGATTTCACTCATCCACGCAAGCTAGACTCCTCATGGATACCCTACTAAGAGCATCAACAACCATGTTAGCCTTACCTGGATAGTAATGAAGACTCATGTCATAATCCTTGAGCATCTCAAGCCATCTCCATTGACTAAGGTTAAGTTTTTAAGAGTAAACACATACTGCAGGCTCTTATGATTGAAATAGATATCCATATTTACCCCATACAAATAGTGACACCAGATATTTAATGATAACACCACAACCAGTAACTCCAAGTCATGAGTTAGATAATTCTTCTTATGTACCTTCAATTGTCTATAGGCATACACTATCACCTTGGCATGCTGCATCAAAATACAACCAAGGCATAGATGAAAAATATCACAATAGACCACAAACCCATCAGTGCTTTAGGAATAGTCAAGACCGGAGCCAAAGTCATCTTATCCTTCAACTCCTTAAAGCTACACTTACAATCATCAGACCACAAGAAACTCCTCAAAGCTACACTTACAATCATCAGACCACAAGAACTTAATTTACTTATGACAATAGGGAAATAATAGTCGAAACACACTCCATAAAACTCCTATAGTAACCGTCTAAACCCAAAAAGCTTTGAATATTGGTTTGAGTGGTAGGTCTAATCCACTTCATAAACACCACAACATTCTGCTCTTCCCCCATGATCCCTTCACTAGAAATGACATGAACCAGAAAAGTAATAGCGTTCAACCAGAATTCATATATCAAAAATTTAGCAGACAACTATTGATTCTTTGAGGTTTGTAATATAATGCAGAGGTGATTGGCATGAACTACCTCACTCTGACAGTACATCAGAATATCATTTATGAATATAATGACAAAAAAATCTAAAAACTAACAAAAACACTATTCATCTAGTCCATGAATGTTGTTGGGGCATTGGTCAACCCAAAAGACACCAAAAACTCAAAATTCCCATGCCGGGTTTGAAAGAAAGTCTTAGGGATATCGCCTCCCTAATATTAAACTCATGATACCCAGATCATTGATCAATCTTGGAGAAACACATAGCACCTTGTAGTTTATCAAATAGATCATCTATTCTTTGAAGAGGGTATTTATTCTTTGTTGTCACCTTATTCTACTGTTGGTACTCAATACACATCCAAAAGGACCCATCCTTCTTACTCACGAAAAACATCGGTGTACCACACAGAGACACACTAGGATGGATGAAACACTTATCTAAAAGATTCTTTGGTTGCTTCTTAACTTCCTTTATTTCAACCGGAGCAATTCTATAAAGGGGAATAGAGATAGGAAGAGTTTACAAAACAAAATCAATCCCAAAATCAGTTTCCCTATCAGGAGGGACACCAAGATGGTCGTGTAAAAAGACCTCGAGAAATTCATTCTCCACTAGGATGGAATGTAAAGAAGGACTATCAAAGTTAGAATATTTAACCCTGACAAGATGACAGAGACACCTCTTGTAGATTAATCTCCAAGCTCTAAGATATGAGATGACTCTCCTCTTCGAAGATAGGGAACCACCCTTTAATCTAATAATAAGCTTAATCGGTAATTCAAAGATGACCTTATGGGTATAAAAGGTTAGAGAAGCATAGATCAAGTGAAACCAATCTATCCCTAATATGAAATCAAAATCAAATATGTTGAATTCAAACAAATCCACCAAGGTCTCCCGACCTCCCATAGATACCACACAACCATTATAGATTCTCCTGGAAACTGTAGAGTCCCCCACCTAGGTAGAAATAGAAAAAGGGTTTGAAATATATTCGAGATCAAAACCAAAATGTACAGACACAAATAGGATTTCATAAGAACGAGTGGACCTCTATTAAGTAAATAGTACACATCACAGGAAACGAATTTCAACATAACAGTCATGAAATAAGGTGATGCCTCAAAATTTAGATGGGTAGTGAGAGCATAGAGTTAATTTCGACCAGTACCAGAGCCAGATGGTGCACACTTTAGTGCTAGAGCTGATGAAGAGGCACTGGGAATGTTGTTTTCCCCAGAAGCAACCTCTGCTACTAGAGAATTTTTAATCAAGTGACCATGCAGACAATAGTCTGAGAACTTGTCCTTTCTTTCATCATAATAACCCCAATACAATCAAAGAAAAAATCTGCAAGGAGTATAAGATAGAGATGATTGGGCTCTATTAAAAAAATAAGATTGTGCACCCTGTTACCTATAATTATCACCATCCTAATAAAGTCGTATCACCAGATAGCTTTTGGTAGGTATCACTAGCCATCGAGTAAGACCCAAAATTTTCCTACTTCTTTTTGCACCAATTTTGCCATCCCTTCTTCTTTGATATTGACCACTACTCTACTTAGAACATCAAAACTTATTACTTTGCCTTCCCCTTATCTCCGTCTGCTTTTTTTCTCTTCCTCAACCTACTTTATGTACCCAACAAATCAGGAGATATCTATGTCCTTCTTCGTCAAAGAAGTGTTAATATCAAAAATCAACTCTCGATACAACCCAGAGGAAAACATTATCACTCTAGATCTAAGGCTAGAAACCAACTCTGAAGCATATCGTAATAATTGTTGAAACTTCAAGGCATATTCCTTCACTTACATCTTGCCTTGATTCAGATTAACAAACAATTTTGCCTTCACTACCCTCAATTCTGGAGGAAAGAAGCAGTCTAGGAAAGCATTAAAAATGTCATCCCACATTTGATACAACTGATAAGATACATCTTTCAGATGGTAGGTGAAGAACTCCATGACTTCCACATTAGTTTCATGCATACAACAAAATATATTTTTTATCTAGTCTAGAAAACCTTGAGGGTCCTCCTTGACCCTAACTCTATTAAATATTAGAGGATTCTACCTTATCAACTGGCTAACCTTTGTGGCCTCAAAAGATGAAGTAATACGAGTACCTTGTACCTGCTGAGCAAAAACCTACAAAGCAAATATATGGATAGACTTACAAAACTCAGCATTTATCATATCAAACTTAAAAGTTTGAAAAGGATTGGAGGGGACTTATGGAGTTCCTAGCAGGAAATAAGGAAATGAACCCCTAGATCAGGTTCGAAACCCATAAGCAGGACAAGTCCCATCAACGTTGTCCTCGGGTATGATAAAGGAGTTTTTATTAGCTTTAAATCATTTGGGAGTCATGATGTGAAAAGCAAACAAATGGTAATTAGAGGAGAATTCAAGACCTTAGACTTTATAGACCAAAAACTAAACATAAGAAAGAGAAACATTCTATATACCTCATAGCCTCTCCCTTATGAGTGTGGCGTGGCATACACCCATCAAAGAGACTCTACTCAAAATAGCTTTGTGTACTTCAAATTTGACCATAAACCTAGGGATCTGATAACAATCTGATATGACCTAAACCAGCACCTAATTGTTGGGTACCTTAAGTCCCACCAGGAGCAAAGGCTGCCCCTAATACACCATCGTTAACTTCTCTCCACCCTATATGAAATGAATTCCAAATATATAACAACATAGATCAATGATAATATAATGACATCAAATGAATTCTATCATTATACCCAACAATCACACCCAAACATACAACAAACACCAATCACAATGCCAATACTAATACTAACACTAATACTAATACCGACACTACCCATGCCTATAATTGTCAAATAAATCCTCTACAATAAAAATAACAACAACATACCTAGTGTTTTCCCACCTAGTGGGGTCTGGCAAGGGTAAAGTGTACGTAGATAATACCACTACCTCAAGAGAAGTAGAGAGGCTGTTTCTGATAGACCCTCGACTTAGGACCAATAACAGTATAATAAATACAAAAAGTAACAGACACAAAAGATAAGTGCATAATAAACTAGTACGGGATGCAAAAAAGCCAATATCATTAACCCCAAAAACTACAGCCCCAACAATACAAACTAAAAACTCCAGACCCAAAGGAGAACTCCCTTATTACTATCGCCGTGCTCTCACCCACTAACCCTCTACCCTAATTCGTGTCCTCCATACCTTCCTATCAAGGGTTATGTCCTCTATAAGCTGTAATTACTCCATATCATGCCTAATCACCTACATCTAATATTTGTTCGGTCTACCTCCAGCTGGCATAAGACCATCCATAGCCATATTCTCATACCTCCGCACTAGAGCATCAGGGCCCCTCCTCATCACATGCCCAAACCAACATAGCCTCATTCTCGCAAGTTATCCTTCATCGAGGCAACTCTTACCTTCTCCCGAATAATCTTATTTCTCACCCTATCTTTCCTGGTATGTCCACACCAGAATAAAAGAAAATTTGTTTTGGACATGCTCTCAGACATAACAAACACCAAAACCAAAACCAAAGAAATAATAATAATGAAATAATGTCCATAGCATGAAATGGAGTCTTCCAAAGTATGTAAGCTTACCACTTCAATCTGACTTAGATTGTCCCCGAATCGAAGTCACTAAGCAAGACAAATAGTAGTATGGCCAATTCCTGCATCACATGGGGATACAACACTGAATATGGTTAACAGAGTAAACGCTAGCATGTAACTCAGGGAAAAAAACAAGATAATGCCACCATTAAAAATCAAATCAAGTAACCATATAGAATCATATACATATATATATACATACTGTGTTGGGATTGGGAATAAGGTTTTACATGCATTTAAAACCTTAACACAGACTGTGTAACTAAGCCATACTAAATATCTACCCATAGGCTATATGGGTTCAGCTCCCCCAACTAAAGAGCTCCGATATATGCAAGGCACATGAATTGGAGGTATCATGGAAGATCAGAGAATGCTCTGTCCCTACGTCAATCTAATATTAAAATATAACAATAGTGTGAACCATGTAGACAGTTCATCATGACCATACCCCATGTCAGCAAACATTAGTTTCCAGTATTAGTCCCCACTAGACCTCCACCTTTTATAGATTTGAAATTACAACCCTCATTATTGACTAATTAAAATATTTACACATTCCCAACCATTTAATAAGGAGTCTTTTTAAGGGATTAACAATTGGTATCATCATAAAAAAATTAGAGCTTGCAATTATATTCTAGTTTTGCCATATAAACCATTAAACCAAAGATAGAATCCACCATTTTAAATTAGACTTGGACATGATAGAATCCACCATTTTAAATTAGACTAAGACCATGTCCACCAAGGCCTTTCAAAAAATATTAAAATCAAACAAGACCAATTTAGGTTCCATTTCCATTTATGCAATACAAGGATTTCATGAATATTCAAACTATGTGACAAAATCATATTCATTGACATTTTCACAAATAGGTTGTGGGCACATATTTTTTAAAACTATGACAAAATAATTTGGGGAATCCGTACTACCCTAAAATACATTTAATATTACCATGCTTCCCATAATATTCAAAACCATATGAAAAGCATGAAAAAAAAATCATAAGAAACATTGTCCAAGCATGAACATACAAAACCCCCAACCCTTATTTTCGAACCATAACAATAACATGTAATCCACATATTAAAACACATGATTTTTGTAATATAAACATGAGGCAGGAGTAACATACCTTGGACACCAAGCTATACGAAGAGAAACCACCCATGAAAGTCTTAATTAATAAGGTTAAAGAAACCCTAACTTTGATTTAACAGAGACTTTGTAAAAGAATTTGAGAGGTTTTTATTAGGAAAAATATGTTGATGAAACTCAAAAAGATTTTTAAGTCGTGGTATGAATGGGAGTTCAAATTGGAAATATGCAAAATAACCCCAACTTAAAACTGTAAAAACACCGTAGGTGGTTGCGAGTCGACCACTTCACTCATGACCAAAACATGTGATTTATACCATTGAGTCATCACTAAGATAGGGAGTTGGACTCCCAAACACTGTCCACCATAAAACACCATGATCCCCACTCTTGACCTGATCATACAACTAATATGATTTAGATATACCCAAGATAGAACCCAAGAGAGTGGACACTAAACAAAATAGGTCTCAATCCTACCACGCGTAACCTATCCTTATGAATCTTAGTGAGTCACTCGTACTTAGATCCAAGTTAAGTCACTAAGTTACTAGTTTGACTAAGTGTCATCCGAATGAGTTGTCACCATCCTTAATGGCTCAAAACATCATGTCATTACTAAGAAAAAAACTGAACCCCCATACACTAGATACCTAGCGACAAGGGTCAGCTAACCTGTTCCTATTTTATACGACTCATATAGTGAGTCGTTACTTGGAATATGAGCTCAAAGAGGAAGAATTTTCTAAGGAATAAAACCCAGGGTGTTTCAAACTAATAGGGATATCTTTTAATTAAACTTTCATAATTTAATAATAAATAGGATTAGGATAAATTTGTCACTTTGAAATAAATTTGGCTAAAAGCTCAAAGGGCTTTACTATGGATAAGATACAAAGGTAGGTACAGCAGATGAATAAAAAGAATGGCTAATGAAAGATATTCCTCTGTCACTTTCTAAACATAAATAGCTTCATTTTACTTCACAAAACAAAACAAAAAGTTCTAGACACCCATTAATAACAAAGAACATAAGTGAGTCCTCACATCACATATGACATATATTCAACACAAGTACATTATCATGTAGATCCTTAGTAAATAACTAAAAAATAATTTAACATTAAGTGATTGTACAAAAGTCATGAAAATGATCTTAGGTATCTCAAATAGCTATCATTTTTTTATTTCACATAACTTTTAAAAATAAACCAAGCTTTGTGTTGATATAGGTGACATCCAAAATTGAGAATCTAGCCTAGAAAGGGTCTTCTATTTATTTACCTAATTCCCTGAAGAAGGTCATCATCTATCCATCATAGTAAAAAGTCCGCAGATACTACTAAAATAGAAATTCTCTGATCCTATATTTACCTTTTGGCTAAATAACTTAAAGGAAAAAAGAGTGAAAGGTTGAAAAGTATGACATTAAAGACTTAAAAAATATAAAAAGAACTGAATAAAACTAAAGAAACTAAAATATACTACTAAAAATATATCCTATTGTGTTTTGTCCATTTTATATCTTTTTTTCCTTTTAAATAATCACTTAAAATTAAAAATACTAACTCTATAGGACTATCACTATTGAATACATTCCCATGACCAAAGAAAAAATTACTAAATTGTAAAATAATCTAATAATAACTAATGTAAGGAAAATGTCCAACAAAGATAAGAAAATACTACCCACACCTGACACATAAAATATTGTAGTGTCCTCGCAGAATATACTTACCTTGGATAGTGTAGTATTTCTTTCATACTTGATAACTGGTTATGACATTGAATTTTCTAGGTTGATTAGGTATGATTTCTACGAACGAGAATTTAGAGAGTTCACCACCCCTCTCTTCCCTTATTTGGTTCAGTGGTTATGTGATGCATATGGAGTGTCATTTATTTCAAAGGTTCATCAGAGGATCAAGGTTACACACATGGAGGATATTGGCATGATTAAGGATCTGACAAACCAGAATATTCTAAATTAAGCTCAAACACCTACTTCTTCAGGTACAATATATTTTAAGGGTCTTTCTATGTCAACCAAGCATATTGAGAGGCTAAAAAGAATTAGTGATGTTCAAATGGGCAGTCAAAGAGTTATGCCTATGACTATTGTATGTGGTGAGATGGCTACAAACACTTCAACACTAGCCTCTACTTCTACTTTAGCCCTAGCCGGGGCTTCTGATTTTCCCCTTCACCTATTATTTTTTAGTTATGTGTGTTTTCATATTGATTTCATACATCGTATGATGTAGTGATTGTACTAGTTTATTTTTTATTTTACAAAGATAGAGATTTAGTTGGCCATACTATTTAGTCAGATTAGGTCATGGGTTTAAACCATATTAAAGGCTAATAAGTCTAGAGTTGAGAGAAAGAATATGACCGCCATAGAGGGTTTGATGAGATAGTAGCATGGGCATATCAATAGATTTGATGCTAGAATAGGAGCAAGACATTGCAAGGTCACGGTGCATAATCTTACAAGCCTACATGAGGATATGGCTCCATTGATATTAGAGGTCTGCAGGTGTGGTTGTAAGCTGAGATCCATATTTTAGATGTCTCTTTGGAGATTCCATTTAACATATGGCCATTGGCCAGACCTCTTCCTCTATATAAGTAACATATTTGTTAAGGATGATAAGGCCTTACCTCTAGCGGTCAAAAGAAATGATGTGGCAAAGAAAATTGGACATGAAGAGTACCAACAAGCCTTGAAAAAGTCAATTATAGAGTCATTTATTTAGCTTATAATTGATGTGCGAAGGCATAAAAGATGGCATTTGGCATCTTTTCTTGTCATGAACCACCACCCCTTCCTGAAGATAAGCCATATAATGCTTAATATGGGGGTGACTTAGCTTCTGAATCCAAAAGTTTACTAGGCATTTCCTTGCATCTATTTGTTGTTTATTATTTAGTATAAACGAGGGACAATGAATGAAATTCCAGTTAGGGGTGTGAGTGTTCTACAACTGAGGGTTTTTTATGCCATGTTTATTTTTCGATTGGTTTCCAGATCATAGTTAGAACCAACATGTTTAGATATTAGTTATGGGTTTTTTTATCTTATCTGTTCTTTATGTTTATGTAGAAGAAAATATGGAACATAAGTGAAGTTGTCATGTGTTTTTATGTGTTTTTTAAGTGTTCGAAAATGGTTACCTCTCCAGAAAATTTGTGACTTATGTGATATAAATAATTATATGACCATTATTTGAGATGAATCAACCTAGTTTTGTCTATGTATTTAATCTAGAACATTCTTGGTTAATCTTTCCTATGGTGTAGGATAGTTTGTTAGGATATAATCATAGGTTGTTCCTAAATTAGTTCACTCTTAACCTAAAAAAATAATTAAAATGTTAGTAAGTATTCCTTGATCCCTATTTTGAGCCTAAGTTAACCTATTTATTTTTTTTTTAACCAGACCATCTTCCTGTTTAATTATAATGAACTTATTATGGACTTGGTCCCTTATTCAACATTGTACACGTCAACTTATGCAAATTTCCTAAGTTGAGGATGTCTATCTTAGGGGTTTGTAGGTGAAATTTTGTATGCAGAAATGTGTTGAACATAGAAAAAAGCAAATAGGGTTGGGTGTAATGGAAATTTTTAAAAAAATAAGAGAAAAAATGAATGATGAAAAATATGAAAAAAGGGAAGTGATTAAATGAAAAGCAAGAAGAAAACAACACCCAATCCAATTAATCCAAAAAAGGAAAAGTAAAAGAAGAATGGTTGAAATGTAGAGACTAAAATTAAACTGTAGTGTAAACTAAGTTGATTTAGTATAACCAAAATGTATCTTACCTACCCACAAGACTACATTACAAGCTTATCAAAGTCCTATAGTGATCCTAATCAAACTATATATAAATATAAGGTATAGAAAATAAGGGAAAGCCTATGGTATTTAATGCACATTATTAGAACTTCTTTTGTGAGTATGAGTGACTTTATATAGTTGCTTGAACTGACATGCATGATTATAAGTGTTGGAACTTCATATTCTTAGGGTACATTAGGTGTATTATTAACAACTTATCTTTTTTAGTAGTGTCAATTTCTTATATGCTTGATTGTTTGTTGCTAATGTAATGCCATTACTTGATTTAGTTGTGTCATACTATTGTGATACATGGATTCTCATAGTGGTTTCAAAAAGTTTGAAGTAAGAGGGGGTAAGTACTATGATCCAAATTGAGTTGACTATTGTAGGTGCCTTAGGTTTCTTTTAGTTAAGC
The DNA here is from genome assembly GCF_002878395.1 of Capsicum annuum. Classification (NCBI taxonomy): domain Eukaryota; kingdom Viridiplantae; phylum Streptophyta; class Magnoliopsida; order Solanales; family Solanaceae; genus Capsicum; species Capsicum annuum. Next base: position 45,983,742 of record NC_061114.1, read on the forward strand.
ATTATGTTTTTAGGTTATGTGTTAAATGTCTGAGGACGTGCAAATATTATAAGTTGAGGGTGTTGATATGCCATGGTTTCATAGAAGTTTTGAGGCTTAATATAAGGATATTATGCAAGTACAAAGGGTTTTTTAGATTTGATATGTTCTTATGTTGGTTTTGCAAGAAAACAAGGTTTTGTTTAGATAACGAGAGAAAGATGATGAAGTATAGCTAGAAGCTACCTATGAGACCTACCTACGGGCCAATGGTTTGGTCCATAGGTTGGAAAATTGAGATGTTTAAACTTTATTTCCTTCTCTAATTCCTACTAATTGCACCTATGAGACATAAGTGGTACCTATGGCCCCATTGGTACCCCTCGTAGGTAGGTATTCTTAAGTAAGAAGAATCCTTTGGTTTTTACAGATCTAGCTAGGGCCCATAGGTACTATTTATTACCCATAACAAGGGTCGTAGGTTAGTGCCGACCTTTTTTCCGTACTTTGTTTTGATAGGTTATCTAGGTTTTATGAAGTAACTATAAATACTTGTTTGGTATTTTATTATTAGTTTATGCACTTTACATACTTATTACATTATTTTTAGTCTTAATTTCTCTTTTGATGTTGAAATTCATATTATTGGTTTCTAGGGTTTGATATAGAGTTAAGGTTTCAATTTTCATTCTTCATTTTCTGGTGAGATCATTCATATGCTTTCAGTTATGAATCATATATGTGTTTGTATGACCATGAGCTACTAAACCACATTACTAGGCATGTGGGAACCTTAGTGGATAAACAAGGTTTAGAAACTACAAAGTCATTCTTGATTGTTGTTCGTGCATGTATTTTTGTATTCTTTGTGATGATTGTTTTCTTACCCACTTCAAATATTAAGAATCTAAGTGTTTATATGATCATGAGCTGCTAAACCCCATTTCTGGGGTGTGGGAGCCTTGGTGTATTAACAAAGTATAGCTACTCCAAAGTCATTCTTGATTGGTGTACGTTCATGTATTGTTGTTTTCTTCATGATGATTATTTTCTTAATGACTATAGATATTAAGAACCTTCTTGTATTGATACAACCTCAAAAGAGAGGTTGAGATAAGGAAAAAAATATTTTAATATTATTTTGAAGCTACCAACTGTCATCTATTAACTTGAGACTATGAGGAGATAGATAATCTAGGATCTAGGACAAGGGTTAGCAATGAGAGACTTTGAGACAAAGAAGAGGTGAGTGAAATTCACAAAAAGAAAGGTCAAGAAATGATTAGGTGATACATAACTTGTTAGATTATGCATGCAACACACCAAGATAGTTTGGTGAGCAAGATATGTTTGTGGAGTTAAGAGGTCAGGGGGAGTCTGTGGAGTTAAGAAGTAAGGGGAGCACTATTCAAGTGATCATCTCTTACTGATTAAAATATTATTTGCAAGCAGTTGTTACTATTACTACTATTCTTAATTAAAAACCTCATTTTACTTTCTGCACTTTCCAGCTACTGTAGTAATCATCGTATTGATTTTCTTCCTATTCCCTATAGGATCGACCCATGATTATTGGGTTGTATATCTGATTAGCAACTGTGTAATACTTTTTAGGAAGAGTAATTCAGGCGGCATTATTTTCATGGTGCTTGTGAAAATTAATGTTAATCTCCATTGTATTAGTATGGGCTTTATGAGAAGAAAACATTAAGGAAGTGAAACTTTGAAATATTGTTTAACATGTGGTTCAAGAGAGTCTATTTTATAACACACTTACGATATTTTGGGTTGCTTCTCTCTTTCGTCAAATGGCCTTTTTTTCTTGTTATGGAAATAGTTATAGCCTTTATAATTTTGATTTTAGTTCTCTTTGGCCTTGAAGACATTGTTCCTACATAAAAAAATAATAACTATGTAAACATAAAATAACAAGAAGTAGAAACTAAAATAAATAAAGAAGAGAAAATAATACAACCAAACAATTCAAGAAACTAGGAAAAGTGGAAGAAATCTATTCACAAACCCAAGTAAAATCTAAAATAACTCAACGGTAGTTATGTTATATGTTTACTTCTCATCAGGCATACTTAACTTTATATTGGTATAGAAACCCACAAGGTTTCACCAAACAATGAGGGACCAGGTCCCTCAAAGTCAATCATTGATCGGGTCCCGAGACGTGACACGGTCCTTAGGATCGCAAGTGACCCCAAGCTAACCCTTCTACTGGAATAACTCATAAGAAACTGAAAAAAAAGTATAAATCTATACAAATCTGCGGAAAATAACTCTTTTCTGAATATGAAAGATACAAAACTATATTTACAAGATTACAACTCTGCATTTACAACCAAAACTGAAACGGAATACATCAACTTCTACTTACTTTCTATGAAACCTCTACTAGTACTGACTGTAGGTAGCCAGGTCAAGACTCCCGACTAACCTAACTCGATATGACTGAATAAAGAAAGTACAACACTTCTCAAACTGTATAACTAACTCAAGCCCTTGAATAAAAAGGATACATCACCTGCTGACTGGATTCCGCGAACTGACTGGATCTGAAGATGTACACTATAACTTGTACCTATATTCCGAGAAAATGTAGCCCACATACGAATATATGGGTCAGTATCATGGAAATGTATTGAGCATATGGGGGTGCAATGCATATATAATTATGCATGCTGATATAAATGACTCACCTAGCTCGAATTAAAATCATCATAATCATAAGAGAGTAAAATATATCGAGTGAAACATGTGAGTCATCATAGAAAATCTCAATTCACTTCCATCTCGATTCAAAATCATGAAAGAAATCAAATCTCATAACAATTCTCGTTGGAATATATGTTCATCAAATCTTTCGTAAACAATGACTTTCTCAAACTCAGTCTTTCAAACAAATATGTTTTCATCTCAGATAGAAGAATAAGACTTTTCATATTAGATAGGAGAATACACACAGATACATTGGGAGTCTCTTACAACCGATATAAACCATGTGAGCTACATGGAGTCCAACATCTAACCCATGTTACGGAGAGCTGTCCTATCCTTGCCATTGGAGTAGGACCTTAAATCATCAATCCAAACACTAGTGGTCACTATATAAATTAGACTCAGGCTAAAAACCTACGGAGGCACTTAGTTCTAGGGAAGTACCAATCCTGCTATACCTCCCAATCGGTGCAAAAGACTACTCCTTGACTTAGCTCAGATATTTTCAAAATAAAATCCACAAATAAATAATTCAAAAATTCACAACGGGAGCCATCATGCTACCCTTTTTATAATAATCAATAAAAGTGGATTTCTTTTCTCATCTCGGGTTCAAATCAACCCCTTTTTACGACCAAAAAGTCAAAGCTTCATTCTCATATCAATTCATTCAAACACAAAGTGTTTATAACACATGATTTCTAAAAAAACGACAATCTCAATTAGAGTTCAAAACTCATTTCTCAACATCATATGAAAATTTATCAAGGTTCAAGCTTTACATCATAAACATATATAACTTCCTTCAAAATCTGGAAATTTAGCCATAGGGCACAAAATATCATCATTCTCATATAATTTCACTTCAAAAATATAAAAAACATCATAATTTAATGATAATCGATAAATGTTGTAAATTCATGCTTCAAAATCGTAGTAAAACATATAAAATCCATAACTTCATTAAAGAAAGTATTTTCGGGCACAAGAATGAAAGAGTGTTCTTTTTGAAATACCCCACATACCTTAAACTTGAAGGTTTGAATGACTTTTTGAATGACCTAATGCTAGTCATGAACTTTGGGGTGTCACTCGTAACCTTCGTAATGGGGATTCTGAATATATAAAAATTATAGAATTATCACGGTTGAATATCTAGCTATTGGGGTTTTTATGTTGAAACCCAAAAGGTTGATCTTGGTGATTTTGAGAGAAAGTAAACTTATTTTGATGTTGTGTGGGAGTTTAATCGCGTGTTATAGATATAGATAGGGGTGTTTTTGGCACTTGGAAGTGAGGTATGCGGCGCACAAACCATGGCAGACCTTAAGGTGTGTATCGCACACCTTATGGCAGACATTTAAGTGTGCCTCGCACTCCCAATCGCACACATTTGATTGGGCGGCACATTGCCCATCGCACACCCTTACTGCCTCTTCTAAAAATGGGCATAACTTTTTGCTTGGGTATCGGATTTTTGCAAAATTGGTATTGTTGGAAAGATAATTCAATCATCTACAATTTTATATGTTTTGGGATGAAAATTCCCATTTATATTAAGAGATATTCACGTTTGAAGTTTACCCCTGTAGAATCGAATGCCAAACTTTGGATCAATCAATTGGTCTTAGCTCAACCTTGTTTTATGTCATTGCAATAAACATTTTCCACCTCTAAACTACTCCATAGACTAGGATAATGATCATGCAGCTGGTATTCACGTGAGAATCACTTGGATTAGAGCTTAGACGCGCAGGAACGACGGTTAGAATTCTAGCACAAAAATATGGGGTATTACATTATCTCCCACTTGGGAACATTCGTCCTTGAATGTGGATAATTAACCTGAAACACAGAGGAATATTTGTCTTCAAGCTATCATGTGTAACTGATAGAACTGAATCACTGGATCTCAAGAATAATGAGCTAGTGAACTGGTCTGCAAGTGCATGAATCCTCAAGAAAAATAACTATATGGCTAAGATAGAAACAAGAGTGTCAACTTATGAGTAACCATTACTTTGCACTGGATCTGATCTAATGAGAAACGATGAGAGGTTTATGACATAAAAACTTGGGGTATTACAACATCCCTCTTTTGGGATCGTTCGTCCCCGAATGATAATAATTTGATGAAAATACTAGGAAGAGACTATGATACTACACAGGATACTTACGAACTGAATCATGACTTAATATCTAAAACTGAAACTGATGCATGAACTGAGCTAAATTCATAATTTAATTGGACACAAAAACATTACCTTTTGGAATGTACATACGTATAAGACTGTGGATAGTAAGACTAGTTGGAAAATTAAGAATCTATATGAACTTATCTCCTTGCTTGCTAAACTAGATTACAGGCTATATAGACTGGATCATACTGACTACCCATACTCAAATGGAGTATTTCTAAGCACTTTTCTACGAAATTCTGTTGACATTAGGGAGCAACGAATTTTGGGCATGCTCTGAACAAGACATTTGACTAAGGAATTACATTAGTGCATATTGCATTCATCATCTTACACCCAACATGAAATTCAAGCCTATCATTAAAAATCACATATAACTTTAAGGCAAATACCCCTAAAGGCATACTTCGCATATTATCTAAACCTTTATCAACAACAATTTTCTTGCACTATTCTTAAAAACATACACACAATTTTTAACTAACCATGATAGGTATCAAAGGCTTGGCCTCAATCTTACTTCACACTTTAGCCTTAGATAGAAAAGCATAAATAATCTTTCTTAATGAGGGTCATCATCTCTCTCACATATAAACCATTGCTTATCCACTATCATCACCACTATCTTAACATAGGAAGGGGTCACCGAAGGGGTAACACATATGAACTAGAAGCACAAAAACTACAATACATAACATTAACACTTATCTTTGTCTGGAGGAATAAAATATGAAAGGCATGGATTCATTAAAGAAATCTAAGCTGAGGACATGCATGATATAATGCGAACTTCACTAGTATCATGAGTTTAAAAACTGGTCATACTCTAAAACATGAGTTTATATTTATCATGAGTTATTCAACATAAGACTGGAGTTCATAGATTCATAAGAGATAACTCGAATCACAGAGTGAAGCTGTTACATGTTTGCTAAAAGCTGAGAATGGGCTTGAGCAGACATGATAGGTATAAGCATAGGCCTGTGGCATCGATTTGTCAAGCAAGTGATGGATTTGGTGTTGTAATGACTAAAATCCAAGGAATACTCTAGACTAAGAATGGATCACTATCTCATCATAACTCATTATTGACTTGTATCACAATCTAATTCTCAAAACTCAATTTGGTTCTTCACTAACCATCTCCCCCTTAGGTCAAAGCTGGTATTCTAAGTATGATGGTCTACTCTATATCCTCAAGATTAAGCCTAAATTTCATCATTATATTATCTGCACATAAATTCTAAACTCACAAGAATAAACTAATTTTGAACTTACCGACTTCATTCTTGAATTAGCTTCAATAATCATCATCAAAGAATTACACTCTCATTTGGAACCACATCTATGTCTCTAATCACATATTTTCATAGCCTACCAAGATCACACTTCTATACTTACATTTCTCCCAAACCAGAGAATAAAAGCATACTAAAAATACTCAACATCTTCAATCATAACTCCTTAACTTAGCTATCAAAAACAACATAAATTATCTAACTAACCTTTTTCTACCTAGCAAATCAACGTTAATACTAACCACACAATATGCAATAATCCTCAAAAAAATAATGCATCCCCATAGCACCTTGGGCACATCTCTACACTATACTTAATTATGAACACATGATGTCTAGAGCTAAACATGATTTACAACCCAATCTCACACAAAATTTTCACTTCAAAAGTATAGAACATAGCATTAAGAAAAACTAGTACACAATAACAATCGATCATGATTATATGGCCTATCTTATTCATAATCTATTAACACATCCTCCTTCTTCACATCATTACTATTCACCCATCTTCACACCTAAATTACTTTCATAGCTCTATAAATTTCAGCTAAACTTCCTCTTACAATCTCAGGAAAGCCTAAATTAACAATACTCAACCACCAAGTAATTCCATCAAAACCTATACTTTACTAGCACAACAAATGCCATTAATAATTCTTTTCGTACTTCAAGCAAACAACAATCCACCTTGACTAATAATCTCCTTGTCTAACCTCACTAAACTAACAAACAAGGGTATATCACTTCATTACTAATTCAATCATAATCTAAAATTCAGCTATACATATTCAATAAATTGCCCTTACCACCATTCTTGCCACTACACTTCTAAACCCACAAGTTCAACTAACATAAGACTTTCAACTAAACGTTAATACTCATGTCACTACACAGAAACCTACACTTTTAACTAACACCAGAACAACAAAATAAACAACAAGTTGTTAGTGAATAGAAATAGGCCTCACACGACTTCACTAGACTTTTGTTTTGTTTTTTGATTAAGAAAATTATATGAATAACAAAGAAACTATGCTAGTGAATCAAAATAGGCCTCACACGGCTTCACTAGATTTTGATTTTTCAAAAATATAATGATAACAAGATTACATAATACAAGAGATAGAAACTTGACACACAACATTCAACGATTTTAGAATACACCTTAATCTGTCTTAATTATAAACTCATAAGAACGAGCGTATCACTTAAATTTGAAGGACTTATAACACACTAGAAGGCTCCTCTTAGCCACTTAATAAAACTTTTGAAACTTCTGCCAGCAAATATAAGAGCATTATCTGGGGAGGAAATTGGAACTTGCCGAACATGTTAACTCAAGAATAGCACATAGATAGAGAAGTATGGATTATCATTATAGATTCTTAGGTGAAATTTAAAAGCATATCTGACTCGGGCTTAGTGCACGATTTTTACAGCCCTAATAAAGCACTTCAGTTTTTGAAACTCAAAAGTACTGATAGGATACTTTTGTAGCTCTCTTACAATTCCATATCTATCTATGGAGAATTAAGCTCAACTATTTCTGATACCTTGGAAATAAGGCAGAGATTGCCTAACTAGAGTTAGATGAGAATCTATATAAGTTTCTTGGAGAACTTTTCTATAGCATAATTTAAGAGTTGAAAGAATTGAGACATTTCCTAAAATCCCTGTAGCCTATCGAAGAAAAGTAATGACGTCTTCGTACCGTTCTGCAAGACTCTACTAGACACGGCTTCATAACACCCTAAGAAACTTGAACTCTATGCTCTGATACCAAGTTTGTAACGCCCCGAAATTGGGTCTCAAGACGTCATACGGTGCTTAGGATCACAAGTGACCCCAAGTTGACCCTTCTATTGGCATAACTCATATGCAACTGAACAAAAAGTATTAATCTATACAAATCTGTAGAAAATAACTTTTTTCTGAATATGACAGATACAAAACTATATTTACAAGATTACAACTCTGCATTTACAACTAAAATTGAAATGGAATACATCAACTTCTACTGACTATCTATGAAGCCTCTACTAGTACTGACTGTAGGTAGCCGGGTCATGAATCCTGACTTACCCAACTAAACACGACTGAATAAAGAAAATACAACACTTTTCGAACTGTGTAACTAACTCAAGACCTTGAATCAAAAGGACTCATCACCTGCTGACTGGATTCTGTGAACTAATGGGATATGAAGATGTACACTATACTTTGTACCTATATTCTGAGACAATATAGCCTACATATGAATATGTGGGTCAGTACCATGGAAACCTACAAAGCATATGGGGGTGCAATGCATATATAAAATAATATCTTACTATCATCACAGTTTATAAAATTATGCGTGCTGATATAAATGACTCACTTAGCTCGAATTAAAATTATCATAATCATAAGAGAGTAAAATATATCGGGTGAAACATGTGAGCCATCATAGAAAATCTCAATTCACTTTCATCTCGATTCCAAATCATGAAAGCAATCAAATCTCATAACAATTCTCTTTGGAATATATGTTCATTAAATCATTCAAAAACAATCACTTTCTCAAACTTAGTCTTTCAAACAAATATGTTTTCATCTCAGATAGAAGAATAAGACTATTTATATTAGATAGGAGAATACACATACACACATTGGGAGTCTCTTCCAATCGACATAAACCATGTGAGCTACATGGAGTCCAATGTCTAACCCATTTTAGGGAGAGCAATCCTATCCTTTCCATCGGAGTAGGACCTTAAATCATCCATCCAAACACTAGTAATCACTATATAAATTATCCTTAGGCTCATACCCTATGGGGGCACATAGTTCTAAGAAAGTACCAATCCTGCTATACCTCTCGCTCAGTGCTAAAGACTACTCCCAGACATAGCTCAAATCTTTTGAAAAGAAAATCCACAAATAAATAATTCAACAATTCACAATGGGAGCCATCATGATACCCGTTTTATAATAATCAATAAAAGTGGATTTCTTTTCTCATCTCGGGTTCAGATCAACCCCTTTTTACAACCAAAAGGTCAAAGCTTCATTATCATCTCAATTCATTCAAACACAAAGTGTTTATAACACATGATTTCTTAAAAAAATGACAATCTCAATTAGAGTTCAAAACTTATGTCTGAACATCATATTAAAATTTGTCAAGGTTCAAGCTTTACGTCATAAACATATATAACTTCCTTCTAAATCTAGAAATTTAGCCATAAGGCATAAAATATCATCACTCTCATATAATTTCACTTCAAAAATATCAAAAACATCATAATCTAATGGTAATCAATATAGGATATAAATTCATGCTTCAAAATCATAGTAAAACATATAAAATCCATCACTTCGTAAAAGAAAGTATTTTTGGGCACAATAACAAAAGGGTGTTCTTGTTGAAAAACCCCACATATCTTAAACTTGAAGCTTTTAATGACTTTCCAAATGACGTAATGTTATTCATGAACTTTTGGGTGTCACTCGTAGCCTTCGTAACGGGGATTCCGAATATATAAAAATTATAGAATTATCGCGGTTGAAACTCTAGCTATTGGGGTTTTTATGTTGAAACCGTAAAGGTTGTTCTTGGTGATTTTGAGAGAAAGTAAACTTATTTTGATGTTGTGGGATTTTAATCTCGTGTTATAGACATATATAGGGGTGTTTTTGGCACTTGAAAGTGAGGTATGCAGCGCACAACCCATGGCATACCTTAAGGTGTGCGTCGCACACCTTATGGAAGACATTTAAGTGTGCCTCTCACTCCCAATCGCACATATTTTATTGGGTGTCGCATTGTCCATTACTCACTCTTACTGCCTCTCATAAAAATGGGCATAACTCTTCGCTCGGGTATCAGAGTTTTAAAAAATTTGTATCGTTGGAAAACTAATTAAATTATCTACAATTTTATAGGTCTTTGGATGAAAAATTCCATGTATATTAAGAGATATTCACGATTGAAGTTGACCCTTATAGAATCGAATGCCAAACTTTGGATGAGTAAATTGGTCTTAGCTCAACCTTGTTCAATGTCATTGCTATAAACATTTTCCACCTCTAAAATACTACATAGACTAGGATAATGATCATGAAACTTGTATTAACGTGATAATCACTTGGATTAGAGCTTAGACGCATAGGAAGGACGGTTAGAATTCTAGCAAGAAAATACAGGGTATTATAATCATAGGCAAAATATAATAATGTAACTAGAAATTAAAAAACACTCTAGGAAGAGTAAAGACACAAGATATAACGTGGAAACCCCCTTGCACAAGAAAAGGAAAAACCATGGCTTGCCTTCACAAATACCTCAAATAAATTGACTATGATCAAATTCTTGATTACAGACACAATTTCAACCAAACTCTATGATTCTTTCACATGTAATAACTCTACTACAAGCTCATCTTAGCAACTCTACCAAGGACCCTCTCTGCTAATTAACTCTAATACATACAAAACTTAGGAAACTCAACGTAAGAACTTTTGAGCATAAATAAAACAAGATATTGCTCTTATAGAATGAGAAATTTTATTACAAATCAGAACTTAAGAACACTGACCCACACTTTAAGCATACTACAAATATAAGAACATGAGCAATGCTTGAGCTATGTTTAATTAGAATTTTTCCTCCCTCAATTCACTCTTTATATTAGTGAAAACACTATTTGATAAAAAAATATCTTATTATTTTTATAAATGAGTGATAGTTATGGATAAATATCATTAAACTAGGTGTCACATTTAGTACTAGCAGTACATGCAAGTTTGTTACATAAAAGGACAAAATTGTGTAGAAATGCATACCAGTTATACTATACCATGTACATCAAAGGACCTGGTCCCTTCTAGTTAGGTGATCATAGTCAAATCTACATTATAATGACAAACCAACTAGACATCTTTGAGCATCAATACACATCCATCATATTTAATCAATATGATTACTTATATGAAGATGAATGTTCCCCCTATCATCATTCTTCAACCATCATGAAACACAGTGACTTGTTCTCTTATTGTCATTTATAGCAAAAACCTTCAGTTTTCTCCCAGTAAGTATGCCTTATTATTCATAAGTACATCATTTCCTCCCTTCAACAAAAATGCTTTCCTTCTTTTATAAACATTAAGCATAATATGCTATTCATATTCACTTGGTGCCTGGTCTCTTACTAAATGTACTCAGTATTCCACGTTTTGACATTATTAAAAAGTGAAAACAATAAACCAAAAGTAAATTAACCACAAATTAGTTAACTCATGGATACTAAGGAAACACTAACATGAAGAATATCTTTGCAATTTAAAGAAAATAGATGTGAAAAATAAAACAAAGATTAATTCATAAATAGAGGATAAGTATAATCACTGTTAATAAAATAAATATTCATAGGAAAAAGCCACAGGAATTAGGAAGGATTAACAAGTGAAGGACTAGGAAGAAGAGTTTAAAATACTAGGTCCTGGTTATTTTGGAAATGCCTTATCTCTAAATTTAACCTAAGAACCTTATCAGTTAAGATTGACATCCTCTTCCTCAGTTCAAAATTCTCAGTTCTAAGCATTTTAGTGCCACATGGGCATCTTTTGGTGTGATGATGTTTTATCTCAAGAAAGTTGCTAACTTCTACATCCTTGGGTACTTAATTGACCTTTAGTTCCTCTAATTCTTTTATATGACCCCATTGATAAATGCTACCTGATTTGACACACTAAGTTTTAACTAGTGTTTTTATGCCAAACGCTTGAACCATAAATCCTTGGGTTCCATAATTACAGACAATTTCATAGTAATCAAGTTATTTCTTTAGCCAGTATCCATAAGGCATTTTATGCTTTCAATTTTTTCTAGTAACCACTTTATGAATATGTTCTATCATAAATGCAGGTATATTAATGAACTCAAAGCAACTAACACATTCCATCACAGATAAATCAGTGGTTGAGTCAATGTTTCTCCTTTGTTACCTATGAAAATTAGATTGTTCACAAAGTCAAAAATCAATTGAAACTCACTCTTGAATAGTTCATATTCACTGCAGCCATAGATTTCCCTTTTATGTTGAATGCATTTTGTAAGATTCTATTGAAGACAAATACATAGATACATTTCTCACCCCATATATAGGAACATCTAGAACTCTTCCCAGTGTTTCTTCATTCAGCTTTATTTTCTTTTCTTGGACATGTGTAGTTAGATTCATCCAATATTTTTAGAATTCCAAAATAAAATAGAATTCCATAACTATCTTAACTAAAATAATGAGAATAGGTCCTATCATATGCATCTAACATTGATGTTTTACCTGCTCAACTAATTTTAGTATGCCACGTTCTATTAGCACATTTTGATATATAATCAACCTAGTTAACACTCATGATTTTCAAGTACCTGTTTCTAACTTCCTTTGGTAAAACATTACTTTTCTCCCTATTTCTTCTTCTAGTATATATATTCTCTTACTGTTATTTTTTGTTTCTTGGGACAAGGTCCATCAAGAATTAACTATTTCTCAGTAAAACTTCTAGACCATTTTCTAGAAATTCTTGGTGTTTTGCTATTATTATTTTTCTTTTGATCAACTATGCTCTTTACTGTGTTTCTTGATATCAAGATAAGATTTTTAGCAACCTGGGTTTCATCCACTACAACACTATTAGAAAATTTTTGATGATTTTGGAATGAATCTTTATTAACATGTTCAGTGATGAAATAGTTAAGCTTTGGAAGGGTAGAAGAACAAGGATGTTTTTCAGGAAGGTTTAGGAAGGGACTTTTAACCATGGTAAGCTCGTAATCCTTTGATGGACATGAAAATGGGAGATTTGTAGCCATCAGGAAGGTCCTTTTCTTAGAAGGGCTATTTAGGATTTGAATTTTCATTTATGATAGAAAAATGAGTAGGTGCATCAAGATTTAAGGGAACAATAAACACAAGGAAGGGTTTTCTTGGTTAACAAGATATGATCAATATCATATTTTATGTGACTCACCTTCTTTTTTAGAATAGGACAACCTTTTTTCTAACACAAGGAAAGAGATGATGCAATTTTTTCTTGGCAAAACATATAAAATTTTCACATAAATGATATCCTAAGAAATGGAACCATGTCTCTCTCTAGTATGAGTGATTCTACAACTTTTGGCTTGTCACATCTGTCCACCTCCAAAGCGGATCCTGTTAGTGCATACCTGCAATGGTATGGTACAAAGCTATACCAACATTCACCCAATTTAACAAGGATACCTACTTACTGAACATAGCCAAATTTTAGAAGGAAAGTTGATTCATTTAGTATGTTAGGTTTGTTTCATCTATCCTAGACACAACTTGTTACCTTTAACACACCTTTACTTTTTAAAAAAATTATTAAATTTAGGTCCTAGGACTAATTCCCAAATTTATCATCCATTTATTTTCAAGGTTCCCTCTACATTACTTTGGATTAGTCAGTATCTTGTAGAATCTTTCACATCTTTGTGAGCTTATTTTTGGGATAGAAATGCTGAAAAAGCCATGAGATTTCTAATTTATGATCCTATTTATGCTCTTCCCTCCAGATATAAAGTTTAAAGATCTAGGGAGATAAGTGGATATGTCCTTCAAGTTTTATCCTTTAAGTTGAGTTCCATTAGAAATAGGTCCCTATCAAATCTTGACTAGACACTTCTTGGAATTCCTCTATTTGAGCTAATGTTTATGATTGAGATCTTGTAGCATCATCTATCATTTTCTTTTCAATTATTAGGCTCTTAAATATTTTCATTAGCTACATACAAATTTTTACCCTTTTTACCTATTCACATAAGACACCTTTCTTCTTAAACTGTCTCAAGAAAGAGAATACAATCAGACCTTCCATATATAGCCTTGACCAATTACCAATCAAGAGTATTGTTCACATTGCAAACCCTTTCTCATTACTGTACTTGCAAGAAATTGTTAGACTTAGGAACCTATTTACGTTCAAGTTTGCAATAGGAGTATAGAGGTGTGGTCAAATCCTTCTTTTTCAATCTAGGTAATGTGAGATTCATCATGTTTTTTCACGTTATTACACCTTTGAGATAGGTTATCCCATGGTGAACATATATGAAATTTGTCATTCTTTCTCTGAGCTAGCTCAGACAGTCTTCTTTTAGGTGTCCATCTCTTCTACAATTAATGCACAAAGATTTATGTTCTTTGTTTTGAGCAGTCTAAGCAACCTTGCCCTGTGACCTAGATGATTGAGTTTTTTGTTGATACTCATGGCCCTTACCATTATTTAATCCTTAAGTAGTTAGATTAGAACGGATTTGTGAAGATGTATTCCACTGAAGGGATTTTTTGAATTTTTCCCTTAGGTGAACAAAGTTTCCCTCTAGCTCCTTATTCTTCTAGAGTACAGTCATATGATGATTTTGGGAATCCTCTAATTTTTCTTTAAGCTTGACCTAAAACTTTTATGCTTCTTTCTTCACATTATTCTCAGAGGCATCTTTTTTTTTCTAGTTGACTTACCAAGATCAGATTTTCAAATTTGAGCTTAGAAACTTGTTGTTCAGTTTCAGATATCTAGAGAGTCAAAGATATAAATTCAAACTCTGGATCATCTATCTTTTTTGATACAATTTTTTTCTTTATTACAAGCATCATCTCATTTATCCAATTGACTCGCTAAATTTGATTTTAAAATTTTAACTTAGTAATCTTCTCTTTCGTTTTAGATAATTGGAGAGTTAGAGCAATTAACTGAAGTTGATGAATTTCCACTTTTTCTTATTGACCAATTTTTTCCATAATGATTTCACACATAGAGTCAATCAGAACATTTCCAAGCCTTTTTATCTTTCTTGCAGAATAGTTGTCCAAATTTTCTTTAAGGTAAGAAAGTGTTATCTCATTTTTTTCTTCATCACGAGTATTTTCCTTCAAAGTAAACTTGGAATCAAAGGACTCTTTATTAACCTCCACTGCAAGCATAGAAACATCAGCAGACTTGTCAGTGTCATCAAATTTACTGAAGGGGTCATCCCGACTAGGCAAGGTTTGTTTAACTATAAAAATAGTTGTAACCCGTGTTCTTGATTTTATAGGGACCTGGTACCTATTCTTTCCTTTGTCAGCTCTAACATTGAGATACTTTAGATGGTATATTTTATGCATAGCACAATCTCGTAAGAAACTCTCATGTCTACAACAATTGTGACATACCTCCATAGTGACAAATTATCTATTGTTACTTCCACTTCTTTCGAATTGGTCACTTTTCCTTATAGCTCTAATAATTCTTTTTCCCTTGTAGGAAACATCAGTTTCTTCTTCATTTGAACCTGACATTGAATCTTTTATTATTAAAGATTTTTCCTTTTTGAATCTCTTCTTCTCTTGCTCTTATTGCTTTTTGAGATTATAAGTTTTTATATTTCCAATTAGCTCATCCATGGTAAGGGCCTTCAACTTTATTGCCCTAGTTATAGTATCCACTTTGCTTTCCCAGGACTTAGGAAGAACACAAGAATTTTTCTCACTTGCTTATATACTAAAATAACTTGTCTGATTGAGTGAAACTCATTAGTGATAGAAATAAATCTTGTATGTATTTCTTTGTTAGTTTCTCCCTTTTTCATGCAGAATGTTTTATACTGAGTAGTCAGCATGTCTACTTTTGAATCATTCAAATCAGTAGTACCTTCATGAGTATTCCTCAAGCAATCTTAGATTTATTTTGCATTTCCACTAGTAGAAATCCCGTTACATGCATCAGTCCTATACCACGAACCAATAATTTTTTCACGTTATCGTTCTTTTAAATTTTCTTTCTTTTATCATCATTGAACTCCATCGTGCGTTAGATAATATTTCTTGTAACATATCTTTCTTTGAATTATCTTACAGGAACATGAGGAGCATTAAGGATTATGTCCATCAGTTCACTATTGTAACACCCCAAATATGGTACCCAAAATGCTACACGATGCTCTTGATCCCGAAGGACCACAAGCTAACCCATGACCGATATCTATACTTGAACACTGCATAATATACTATATAAATGTAGAAATAGTTGGCAGAAACATGACATAATGTTCAAAACTGATAAACATCTGATAAACATGAAATAGTAGGCTGAAATATAACACAATACCAAAACTGAAATAATGTCTGACAATATCTAGTTTGAAAATACTGTAGTCTGAAAGCCTCTAAACTGTCTGAATAAGGAGTTAATGGGACATGTTTCCAACTAACTCCAACTGCTGAAATAAACTAAGTAATGAATAAATCAAGTAATAATCATGTCCTGGAAGGATGAGGACAGTCTACTAACTCTGACTACTGAAACTAGAATGCAACAGATGCTCTGGAGCTCGTGCATCTAAACATATGGTATAGAATAAAAACTATAGCGCATATGCGTTACTACAATTTAATGTACTGGTATGCACGTGAGGTAGGCTGAATGTAAAGGGTACAAATGCGTGAACAATGCTAACTTATTGTATAACATAAACGTGAGAATACATGCATAACTAAGTGACTATGACTTAATTCCTGATGGTATTTACTACTGAGTCTAATTACTCATAACATTAATCACTGATAAAAGATATACCTTATACTGAATGACTGTATCTGACAGTCTAGGTTCGGATAGAACTAACTGAGTTTAGTATTGTTCTGAGTTGACTGTATCTGACAGTCCTTAAATTCTAAAGAACTATTTGAGTTCTATTACTGAGATAGAGTCTGAAAATGTAACTGTTGGAAGTATTCATCCAACCAACATGCCCCAAGTAAAGAAATATAGCTAGGTTGGGGTCCAATCTGTAACCCCAATTGGAAAGGTGTCAATACCTCGCCACTAGTAAAGATAAGATGTGGATGGCCTTCATCTAACAGTGTCCCCAAAAGATAATGGTGGGACCCTTATCTGACATTGTTTATCCACCTCATCACCCCTCATCTGTCAGTAGTGATGTCTAAACCTATGCTAGCAACATAGTTCTGGAACACAAGGATTTCTTCTAAGAATCTCACCCTAAACTGTTAGTGTGTGTCCTCATCTTTAGGTTCACTCAATGTTAAATCCTACTCCATCTTAATTGATACTGAATATGATCAACTAAACAGAACTGCACTGAGTTTATTGAGTTTCATTAACTGATAGAATACTACTGAGGTTACTAAAGTAATGAACTTTCTAAGATTACTAAGTTTACTGAACTTTCCTAAGTCATATGACTGACTGAATTCTATTGAACATGGCTTAACTGAGGATATCGTGAAAATATATCACTGGCTCTAGCCACACAACTAAATTATCGGGTACAAGTACCCCTAGGACTCGATAGAAAGAAACTGAAAAGGCATGACATTCTTGAATACATGACCAACATCAACAATCTAGAATACAATAAGTTGGGGATTTTATGAAGTACATGGTTATCATAATCTTGTACATGGTAGGAATGCATACTCTCAATGTCATAATTTCATTCTCTGACATCATGAGCATTCCAACAAATATCTACATTGCACATCAATAGCATAGGAGTCATTTGAACATAAAGGTAAAACATGAATCCTCCACTTAAGTCACAATGGAGACATATTACATAATTTCTAGTATCTTAGGTATTTTGCCAAACACATAGGTGCATGACTTAGAGCATGGAATAATAATCAAATTAACATATCATAACCAACCAATATTCATGGTTTTAACTCACATGCTAATATATTTTCATAAAAATACATACAGATTCAATCTTGGGAATCATACAACAACAACAACCATATCAAAATAATAAACACAGAGCATGAATATAATAATTCATAGTTTAAATTGATTATTGGGCTTCATGGATGAAAGGTATCCATGATTGAACACTATGCATTCCTGAGAAAGGAAACCTTGAAGGTTATTAGAGTTCTTGGATAGGTTTCTTGGGATTGACCTTGATTCGCAAGGGCTAGGGTTTTCTTTTTCCTGAGAGAAAATGTTATTGATATTGGGTAAAAAGTGAATAATACGTAGCTAAGGACATTTTTAGGGCTTAAATCCCACATCTGGGTAGAATAAAATCATGGGAAAAGACCCATCTAATCCAAAATGCGTCTTTTAATTTTTGTGAAAATTTCTTAATTTGGACCCCTGGTGCGACGCAGCGCTATCACGCTGTGTCTCTAGAAAGTGAAAACCAGAAAATTGTATGGTGGCGTGACATGGTATAACAATGTTACCACCTTGGATGCGACCTGGAATCTCACCTCGACGCAGTGGTATTGCATTCGTACACTAAAAAGGACAATTGTGAACTAGGCCTTTAGCACGACATCCCACTATCGCAGAGCAACACTAAAAATTGATAATTGTCATTTAAGATGGCTCTAAGATACGCTGATGGCTCAGGTGATACACTATCTCACTAAAAAGGCTCTAACACTTCGCCCAGTGTTGGATTTGGGCTAATTTTGTATCGATGGAAAGCTTATCAAATTTTTCAGACAACAAAAGTGAAAATCTTTAAAATTCCACATATATAAAAGTGTATTCATCTTTAAATCATGTATTTTACATCTCTGAGATGAATTTAAGCTAGGTAGATATATGGGGTATTATAATATCTCCCCCTTGAGAACATTCATCCTCGAATAAAACTGACAGAGATTGGCCAAATGATAGACTGAAGTACATGCTAAACATGAACAGTTGAAACATTATTTCATGACTGATATAACTGATAAGCTGAATTTACTATGCTGAATATGCATATCTGATGCATG
The DNA here is from genome assembly GCF_002878395.1 of Capsicum annuum. Taxonomy (NCBI): domain Eukaryota; kingdom Viridiplantae; phylum Streptophyta; class Magnoliopsida; order Solanales; family Solanaceae; genus Capsicum; species Capsicum annuum. The sequence goes on from NC_061114.1 coordinate 46,002,741, forward strand.
AATAATAGATTTATTACTGCATGACAGAATTACTGATAAGATGAGTTTCTTATCAAACTGAACATGCATATATGATGTATGAATACAAGACCGAATTGATACATGAATGCATGGGTTACTGTGGAATGGTAATTGATACCAAGTTTATAATGGAATTCTGAACATGAACTGTACACCAAGTTGTAACTGAAATATAAACATGAAACTGAAAGACTTAAGAAAAACTGCTACCTTGGGCTGAGTTTGAATTAGCGGAGAAGAGGTGAGGATACTTGGTATGCATATATTCTTCTTCTTCCTAAGTAGCTCCCTTAACGGATTGATTCTGTCAAAGGACTTTGACTAGAGGAACTCCTTTGTTCCTCAGTCTACGAGTCAGATAGTCAAGAATTTCAAGCAGAATCTCTTCGAAAAAGAGGTTGTTCTGAATATCCATGCTCTGAATAGAGACTACAACTGCTGGGTCACCTATGAACTGGTTGAGCAAAGAGACATAAAAGACTGGATGAACTGTGGCTAGATCTAAAGGCAATTAGACCTCATAAGCTACTTTACCAAAGTGATTAAGAATTTTGAAGGGACTAACATATCGGGGACTTAGCTTTTCTTTCTTACCGAATATTTTCACTCGCTTCATGGGAGAGATTTTATATAATCATAGTCACCAAACTAGAACTCAAAATCTTTTCTGCGCATATCTGCATAAGACTTCTCTTGGCTCTAAGAAGCCCAGAGTCTTTCTCTGATCAACTGGACTTCTTCTAAGGCATACAATACTAAGTCAGGCCCTATAACTGAGGCTTCACTAACGTCGAACCAACCAACTAGAGATCAACACCTCCTACAATAGAGAGCTTCAAATGGAGCCATCTTACTACTAGAATGATAGTTGTTGTTGTCTGCAAACTCAATCAAAGGCAAGTGGTCATCCCAATTAACCTTGAAATCAATTGCACACACTCGCAGCATATCTTCTAAAGTCTAAATTTTCCTTTCTACTTGACCATCTATCTGAGGATGGATGGTTATACTGAGATAAACTTGGATACCAAGACCCTTTTGGAATGCTTTCCAAAAATGAGAGATAAAATAGTTGCCTCTGTATGAGATAATAGATAATAGAACACCATGTAATATGATCAACTCTCTAATGTAGAATTTGGTGTAATCCTCGCTTGAATAAGAGGTATGGACTGGAAGGAAATAAGTTAATTTGGTCATCCTATACATAATGACCCTAAACCGAATCATGCTACTGATAAGTACAAGGCAAACCTATCACGAAGTCTATGTTAACTTCTCCCCACTTCCAAGTAAGAATATTGAACTCTTGTATGGATCCACTAGGCTTCCGATGCTCTATCCTAACTTGCTGACATGTATAGCACTTAGCCATAAACTATGCCATATCTCTCCTCACCCCACTCCAGCAAAAGATATCCCATTACATTTTCTTGGCCCTTAGATGAATAGAGTAGCGCATACCATGCAATTCTGCAAGAATTTGCTTCCTCAAGTCGTCTACACTTGGAACACACAGGCGACCCTGATAACGTAATACACCATATCAACCTTGGGAGAAAATCTCAACCTGCTGATCCTTGACTGACTCTTTCAACTTTACTAGACTAGGATCTCTATTTTACTTTTCTTTCACCTCGGACACTAGAGATGATTCTGCACTACTCTGAGCCCATACATCAGCCTCCTCTGTATCAACTAAGCGAGCACCTAGTATGGTAAGCTGATGGACTTCCTAGCTAATTTCTTCTTACTGTCCTTAACATGAGCAACTGTAATGCCCCAGAAAACGGGTCTCGGAGCGTCACACAGTGCTTGAGGCTATGAGTAGCCCCAAGCTAACCCTTTGAGCCATTTTTATTCAGTTCAACACAAATCAATGGGGTTTCCATAAATAACCCTTAAATATCAACAGAGTAATCATCAATCAAGAATAAAAGAATTTAAGAAAGATAACAAAATACGACTTATTAGTCAACTCCCATCTATACTAGTCTGACAAGACTCTAAGAGAATCAATAAAACCAGTGAGCCATTGAGACATGACCTAAGTCACTCATACTCAATTATCAAATATGAACAATTCTGTGAAAGGAACATCAGACATCACGTCCTCGGAACATGAGGACTCACCAGAAAAGAGGATGTAGAACAGCGTGCCCAAAGAATCACTGTCGAACCTGGAACTGAGCACCTGAACCTACATTCTGAGAAAATGCAGCCCACATCGGAAGATATCGGTTAGTACCATGGAAAAGAATCGAGTATATGGGGGTGTATATAGTTGTATGAATATCATCATCATAAATATTTGTAAGAAATATGCAGGTGTATGAAAGACTTACATAGCCTGAAGAAAATCATCATAATCATGAGAGGATAAAATAAGTACAATAACACACGTAAGTCATCATATAATTTTTCAATCACTTTCGGTTGATCAAGAATATCAATTCTCAAAATGTAAATATCATTTAAATCTTTCGAAAGAATTACCTTCACAATTTCACTTTCAAATCACTTTACCATTTACCATAGACACAAGGAAACAATCACACACTGGGAGATCCTATAATCTACATAAACCATGTGAGCTACATGGAGTTTAACGTACAACCAACATTGGGGAGAGCCATCCTATCCTTGCCATCGGAGTAGGACTATCGATATCAAATCCACACAAACTAGTGATCACTATAAAAATCAGGCTCAACATCACTCCTATGGGGGCACGTAGTTCTAGGGAAGTAAGGTCACTTTATACCTTCCACTCAATGCTAAAGATTTCTTCCAGACTTAGCTCAGAACATTTCAAAGACAATCCACAATAAAAAAATTTTAGTAATATATAAATATACATCAGGAGTCATCTTGTTTCCCATCTATCAAAATCAACCACGTTGTGGATTTCGTTTCCCATCTATCAAAATCAACCACGTTGTGGATTTCCTTCATACTCGAGTTCAAAACAACTCCATTAAGACCAAAAGGTCAAATCATTCAAAATATCACAAATATTCAACATCAACGTGTTTATAACACACACTTTCTTAAAAAAACACAATTTCCAAAGGGGATTCACAACTCAAATATCAAAATCATGATAAATATCATTCAAAATTCATGATTTATATCTCCACAAATGTAAATTCATCTTTCAAAATCATAAACATTAATATTTCATAATAATCATCCAAAGATATGGGTTCATGCTTCAAATTTGTAAAAATCAAATAAAAATCATTCCTTTGTAAGGAAAATTTACTTTTGGGGACAAGAACAAAAGAGAGTTCTTGTTGTAAAATGCCACATACCTTGAATGATGAACTTTAGATCGATACTCGTTTTTTAGATATTAATCGTGCCTTTGAATGATGGTTCTTGGAGTTCTTGAACTAGGAACTTGGAATCTTGAATAAATTTGTAGAATTAATGGTGAACTTTGGAGGTTCTTGAAGTTCTTGAACCAGGAACTTGGAATCTTGAATAAATTTGTAGAATTAATGGTGAACTTTGAAGGTTCTTAAAGTTGGATGTAGGAGCTTAGGGTTTTCTTTTTGAGGGAATTTGATGAAATATAACATATAATTCTTCTAATAGGCTTTAATATAGGGTTTGGACGGATTTTATATAAGGGGGAATGACCAAAACGCCCCTAAAAATCAAATAATTCTCAAATCTGTCCTTTGGTGGACTGTTTTGATAGTCTGAAGTAGATCAACCATAAAATTTTACTTTGATATCAAAATTGGATAAAACCAATTTCATTAGAAAGAGGACTCTCATATCTTTCCGTTTATATATAGAATCTCACCTAGATCATTGTGTACGAGGAGTTATGATCGTTTGAAGTTAACCTAAAATTTCGCTTTTGGTTGGGTGAAGTAGATCGACCCAAAAATTCCGTTGATATATAGTAGATCACCCAGATCATTATATACAAGGAGTGATGATCGTTTCAATTTGGATCAAAAATACGCTAGGCCTCGGTACTTTTTCCTACACGCTTTACTGTTCACGGTTCGATCGGAATGTTCATAACTCGTCGCTCGGGTGTCCATTTTTGATGATCCACATATCATTGGAAAGATTATTAGATACTCTACATAATGGTGGGTCATAATATAACACATTCCACACGGAAATAATTTAAAATTCATTCTAGAAGATAGAACCCAACATGTTTATGCACAAAATTCCAATGAAAAATTTCCCGGGTTATTACATCATCCCTCCCTTCGAAACATTTGTCCTTGAATGATGCTAGACATTTCAAGATTAGATAGCGAATAGAGCATACAGCTGAAACCATTCGTCAGACTCATCACCATATCATTTCTCACTTTGAATGCAACATAGAATGCATAAATTCAAGAAACTACAGCTGAACACATAATAATTGACAGCTGAACTGCTGCAACTTTTACCAAAAGTGCATGATTTAGGAAAGAACGGTACCTTTGGCTTGATCGGAGTTCGCAAAAAATAGGTGCGGGTACTTGGATCGCATATCCACCTCAGTTTCCTAAGTTGCACCCTCAATACATTGGTTTGGCCACAATACCTTGACTAAGGAAACTTCTTTGTTCCGTAGTCTTCGGACACTGAAATCAAGAATCTGAATAGGAATCTCATCAAAAGAAAGATTTTTTTGAATGTCAGCACTCACAGAGGAATCCACTACCACAGCATCGCTAATATGCTTTCTAAGCATGTAGACATGGAGTATTGGATGACCAGAGGACAACTCAGAAGGCAACTCGACCTCATATGCTACCTTACCAACACAGCTAAGAATTTTGTAACGACCAACATAACGGGGACCAAGCTTCCCCTTCTTTCCAAATCTCTTCACCCCCCTCATGGGTGAAATTTTTAGATACACTAGGTCATCAACTTCAAATTCAAGGTCTCTCCTTCTAACATCCGCATATGACTTTTGACGACTCTGCGCAGTTTTCAATCATTCCCTAATCAACTTAACTTTTTCCATAGCCTCAAATACCAAAGCAGGACCACTCACAGCCGCTTTACACACCTCGAACCAACCTATGGGTAATCTACACTTCTTCCCATATAAGGCTTCAAACAGAGCCATGCCAATACTAGAGTGGAAACTATTATTTTTAGCAAACTCTATCAACAGTAAGTGATCATCCCAACTTCCCTTAAAGTCAAGTGCACAAGCTCTCAACATATCCTCTGAGGTCTGGATGGTCCGCTCAGCCTGACCATCGGTCTACGGATGAAAAGAAGAACTCAAAAGCACTTGGGTACCAAGACCCTTCTGAAAAGCTTTCCAAAATAGCAAAGTAAACTGAGTACCCCTATCCGAAATGATAGACAAGGAACTCCATGCAATCTGACTAGCTCTCGAATATACAATCTAGTATAATCCTCGACAGTATATGAAGTATGAACAGGCAAGAAATAAGTAGACTTAGTCAACCTATCAACCACAACCCAAATGGAATCATGATGGCATCGGGAAGGAGGTAAACTAATTAAGAAGTCCATATTTATCTCTTCCCACTTCCAGGTAGGAATACTAAACTCTTGCATCATACCACCAGGTCTTTGGTGTTCAACCTTAACCTATTGGAATGTTGCACACTTAGCTACAAACGCTGCTATATCTTTCTTCATGCCACTCTACCAATAGATTTTTTGCAAGTCTCGGTACATCTTGGTGGCAATAGGATGAATAGAATATCGCACCCCGTGTGCTTTAGCCATAATCTTCTATCTCAGATCATCAACATTCGGGACACACAATCTACCGTGGAATCTCAACACACCATCTCCCCCTTAGGAGAAAACCTTTACTTTTTTGTCCATGACTAACTCCTTCAGTCTGACCAAACTAGCATCTAAGTATTTCTTTTCCTTCACTTCCGAAACCAAGGAGGATTCGGAACTACTCTGAACCCCTATACTAACTTCAGCAGAGTCAAACAACCTAGCCCCTAATCTAGCCAAATAATGTACATCACGAGCCAACTCTTTTTTACCTTCTACCATATGCGAAATACTACCCATAGACACTCTACTTAGAGCATCCTCAACAATATTCGCCATACTCGGATGGTACAATAGACGCATATCATAGTCCTTTAACAATTCTAACTATCGTCTCTACTATAGATTCAATTCTCTCTGGGTGAACACATACTACAGACTCTTATGATCAGTAAAAACATCAACATGGACACCATACAAATAGTGTCTCTAGATTTTCAAAGCAAACACAACAGCAGCCAACTCAAGGTCATGGGTGGGGTAATTTTTCTTATGGGATTTCAACTGCCTAGAAGCATAAGCTATCATCTTACCCTTCTGTATCAATACGTAACCCAACCCAACTCTCAAAGCATCACAGTATACCACAAAACCATCAACACCATCAGGCAAAATCAAAACAGGGGCTGAAGTGAGTCGAGTCTTCAACTCCTGAAAATTCCTCTCATAAGATTCGGACCACAAAAACTTCACTTTCTTTTGGGTCAACCGAGTCATAAGAGACGCTATAGAGGAGAAACCTTTAACAAAACGGTGGTAATAGCCAGCTAAACCTAAGAAACTTTATATAATAGTTGGATAAATAGGTCTAGGCCAATTTCTATCAGCTTTGGTCTTTTGGGGATCAACTCTAATTCCTTCGGAAGAAATAATATAACCCAGAAAAGCAACTGACCTTAGTCCAAACTCACACTTACTGAACTTGGCAAACAACTTGTGATATCTAAGGGTTTGCAAGAGAATTCAGAGATGATTAGAATGTTCATCCTCACTACGGGAGTACACCAGTATATCATTGATGAACACTATGACAAACATATCCAGATATGGTCTGAACACTTAATTCATGAGGTCCATGAAAGCTGCTGGGCCATTAGTTAACCCGAATGACATAACAAGAAAATCAAAATGGCCATAACAAGTTTGAAAAATGGTTTTCGGGATGTCACACTCCCTAACTTTGAGTTGATGATAGCCGGAATGAAGGTCTATCTTTTATAAATAACTTGCACCTTGCAATTGGTCAAATAAATCATCCATTCTCGGAAGGGGGTACTTATTTTTTATGGTGACTTTATTCAGTTGGTTGTAATCAATGCACATACACAAAGAGGCATTTTTCTTTCTCACAAACAACACAGGGGCACCCAAAGGAGAAACACTAGGCCTTATGAAACCCTTATCTATTACATCTTTCAGTTATGCTTTCAACTCCTTCAGTTTTGCAGGGGCCATATGGTAAGGAGAAATAGAAATGGGTTGAGTATCGAAAAGAAGATTAATCCAGAACTCTATCTCTCTATCAGGAGGTAAGAGGAGAGCAAGAATAAATAGTAAAGAAAGACACTTTAAGCACGATAGACTTCTAAAAGAAAGAATCATACTTTTTCCTAAAATGTCTCATAGCCTATTGCTCATAAATATGGTATGCTATACACCGATGATCAAGACTCTACTTAATGCGGCTTGTCAGACTCCCTAGGATACCTTAAAACCTTAGGCTCTGATACCAAGTTTATAATGCCTCAGAAAACGAGTCCTGGAGCATCACACGATGCTTGAGGCTATGAGTAGCCCTGAGCTAACCCTTTGACCCATTTTCATTTAGTTCAACACAAATCAATGGGTTTTCCATAAATAACCCTCAAATATCAATAGAGTAATCATCATCCAAGAATAAAAGAATTTCACAAAGATAACAAAATATGACTTATTAGTCAACTTCTAACATCTTTACTAGTCTAACAAGCCTCTAAGAGAATTAATAAAACCAATGAGCCATTGAGATATGCCCCAACTGACTCATACTCAGTTATCAAATGTAAACAATTCTGTAAAACCAACATCAGACATCACGTCCTTGGAACATGAGGACTCACCAGAATAGATGATGTAGAATAGCATGCTCGAAGAATCACTGTCGAACCTGGAACTGAGCACCTGAACCTACATTCTGAGAAAATGCAGCCCACATCGTAAGATGTGGGTTAGTACCATGGAAAGGAACCGAGTATATGGGGGTGTATGCAATTGTATAAACATCATCATCATAAATATTTATAAGAAATATGCAGGATGTATGAAAGACTCACATAGCCCGAAGAAAATCATCATAATCGTGAGAGGATGAAATAAGTACAATAACACATGTGAGTCATCATATAATTTGTCAATCACTTTGAGTTCATCAAGAATATCAATTCTCATAATGTAAATATCATTTAAATCTTTCGAAAGAATAACCTTCATAATTCCGCTTTCAAATTACTTCATCATTCACCATAGACATAAGGAAACACACACACTAGGAGATCCTATAACCGACATAAACCATGTGAGCTACATGAAGTCTAACGAATAACCCATGTTGGGGAGAGCCGTCCTATCCTTTCCATCGGAGTAGGACTATCGATATCAAATCCATACAAACTAGTGATCACTATAAAAATCAGCTTCACGCTCACTCCTACGGGAGCACGTAATTCTAGGGAAGTAAGGTCACTTTATACCTCCTATTCGATTAAATATTTCTCTCAAACTTAGCTCAGATCATTTCAAAGAAAATCCACAGCAAACCAATTTCAATAATAGATAAATATACATCGGGAGCCATCATGCTTCCCATCTATCAAAATCAACCACGTTGGGGATTTCTTTCACACTTGAGTTCAAAATAACTCTATTAAGACCAAAAGCTCAATTCATTCAAAATATCTCAAATATTCAATATCAACATGTTTATAATACACACTTTCTAAAAAACACAATTTCCAATGGGGATTTATGACTCAAATATCAAAATCATGATAAATATTATTTAAGATTCATGCTTTATATCTCCACACATGTAAATTCATCTTTCAAAATCATATATATCAAGATTTCATAATAATCATCATAAGATATGGGTTCATGCTCCAAATTCGTAAAAATCAAACAAAAATCATGCTTTTGTAAAGAAAATTACTTTTGGGGACAAGAACGAAAGAGAATTCTTGTTGAAAAACCCCACATACCTTGAATGATGAACTTTAGATCGATACTCATTTTTGAGATGTTAATCGTGCCTTTGAATGATGGTTCTTGGAGTTCTTGAACTAGGAACTTGGAATCTTGAATAAATTTGCAGAATCAATGGTGAACTTTGGAGTTTCTTGAAGTTCTTGAACTTGGAACTTGGAATGTTGAATAAATTTGTAGAGTTAATGGTGAACTTTGGAGGTTCTTGAAGTTGGATGTAGGAGATTAGGGTTTTCTTTTTGAGGGAATTTGATGAAATATAACATATAATGCTTCTAATAGGCTTTAATATAGCTGTTGGATGGATTTTGGGTTGGGGGAATGACCAAAACGCCCATAAAAATCAAATAATTCTCGAATCTGTCCTTTGGTGGACTATTTTGATAGTTTGAAGTAGATCAACCATAACGTTTTAGTCCGATATCCAATTTAGTGGACTATTTTGCTAGTCTGAAGTAGATCAACCGTAACGTTTTACTCCGATATCCAAATTGGATGAAACTAATTTCATTAGAAAGAGGATTCTCATATCTTTCCATTGATATATACTATCTCACCCAGATCATTGTGTACGAGGAGTTATGATCATTTGAAGTTGATCAAAAAATTTGCTTTTGGAAGGCTGAAGTAGATCGACCATAAATTGGATGAAACCAATTTCATTGGAAAGAGGACTCGCAAAGCTTTCTATTGGTATATAGTATATTACCCAAAACATTATGTAAAAGGAGTTATGATCATTTAAATTTGGAGCAAAAATACGCCAGGCCTCAGTACTTTTTCCTACACGTTTTACTGTTCACTACTATTCATAGTTCGATTAGAATGTTCATAACTCGTCGTTCGAGTGTCCGTTTTGGATGATCCACATTTTGCTGGAAAGCTTATTCGATACTCTACGCAATGGTGGGTCATAATCTAAGACATTCCGCATGAAAAATTTATAATTCATTCTAGAAGATAGAACCCAACACATTTATGCACAAAATTTCAACGAAAAATTTCCTGAGGTATTACAGCAGCACTACCCATAGACTATCTACTCAAAGCTTCTGCCAAAAAGTTGGTATTTTCTAAATGATAAAGAAAACTCATTGTAATGCCCCAAGATCTCATCCCAAGACATCATACGGTGCTTATGACCCCGAAGGACCACAAGTTAACCTTTACTGATATTTGTACCTCTACACTGCACGATGTCTAAAATAAATACGGAAACTAGCCATAAGGTTCAGCACAGCCATGAATACTTATAATAAAGAAAACTAAATACTAATAGATCCATTTGAAAAGGCTCTAAACTATCTAAACTATGGAGTTGATGGGACATATCCCCAACTAACTTCGTCAACTGAAAATAAACAAAGTCTTAAGAAAAAATAGTACAATAAAATTCTTCCTCGGAGGAAGAGGACTCACTGCTACTGAAGCTGACTGGGACTGAACTGCTAGGGAAAAACTGGATCATGCGCCTTTGAACATATGGTGTCAAATAAAATACCATATCACAAATATGTCAGTACAAAAATGTACCGAGTATGAAGATGGGGTTGGCTAATACAAAGGCTCATGTATGCACAATATCTAAACTAAATAATCATGAAGATGTCTCATGAGAACACATACATGAATGCACAGAACAGAACACAATCATCGCAACTCTACATACTGAAACTAGCGTACCACTTTACTGCAGACTGAATGCACTATTGACATTAAGATACTTAATCACTGACTCATCTAATACTGATAACTGAGGATATGGATGTTCTTACATCAAGGACTGAAATCTGAGATTACTACTTTCGATTGACAGAATTAGAGATCAGCTTTACTAACAGATTATCCTGGAAGCGATTATTAATGATAAGAAGTATGATTATATCTGCATGTAACGATAAGAATATTCCATAGAAATTTGATACTGTGATCAAGGCTATCTGGCGGAATATCTTTTAATATAATATTAATAAACTATATATGTGACCCAGCTTATCTACCGAGATGGTCCATAAATCAATGGAACTATCTGAGTTCCTCATAAAGATAGATGACTGTATCAGACAGTCCTAATTTCTAAAGACTGATTCTAAAATTGAGATTGAATATGAAACTAAAACTGTGGGAAGTAGTCACTTAACCGACATGCCTCGACCTACCACAGGTAGGGTCCAACTTGTTCCCTAGTTGGAAGGGTGTCATTACCGCACCACTAGCAGGTATGATGTCTCTCATCCACCCTTAACTAGAACATGTTATGTCTCAACCTACGCTGGCTATGTAGTTCTAGAGTACAAGGATTTCTTCTAAGAATCACACCCTCTACTAGTAAGTGAGAACCCATCCTTGAGCTTGCTCGGTACTAGTTTCTACTCCCAACTGAAATACTCAAAACTAAATTCTCAGCTGAACACTGGCTGAACTAAATCTGACACTGATCATATTACTTAAAAAGTTTGACTGAGTTATGCTGAGATCACTTGTTTCTGTATCTGAAGAAAAGGATATGGAGTCATGGCATCTGACTAACGATATAGAGCTTGAATGGATTACTCAAATCGCTTCTAAGATTAGGATTGAATCACTTGAATACTAATAGAACTGAGCTGATTACAGGTCTGAGGCTAGGTTACTAGCAATACCGAGATTACAGAGACAACTAAATTACCAATATTTATTAAGCTTCGCACTTTTCTGAGGATACAGAGTTCTATTCTTCACTGAGTTCTAAGAATCATGGCTCGACTGGAATTATTGAGAAATCAACACAGGCTCTAGACAACAGCTCTATTTCCGGTATAAATACCCCCAAAACTCGATAACAAAAAAGTAAGACATAATCATTCCTCATCACAAAACATTCATGCATCATCACGGTCATCCATTCATCATTACCATCATTCATTCATTATTACAAGCATTCATTCATTATTACAATCGTTCAAGTATTATAACAATCTTTAAAGAATCACTTTAAGTAGTTGGGCATCATAACATACTTTCCCTCTTAAGATCCTTAGCACATCGCATTAAGCATTTAGGAAGCATAGACTACTATTCATCATCATATACTAGCCTAGGGAAGACATGCTATTAGATTATACCCCATTCAATGAGATCTTACATCTAGTAGTTCATACCTATATCGATCTTGTCATGTATTTGGATATCACTTGATTTGGGGGGAACTTCATACTAATATGTCACTATTTACTTGCTAACCACTTGATATGTATTAATAGCTTAGCATATATCAAAGAGCACAAAATCAGGGAATTTACAATCATCATATCTCAATTTGTTCCTTTGTTCCATAGGGCCTTTCAACGACCACTAGACATGACTGATTTTACACATATTCAGGGATTTCATGTTATCTTGGCACATTTCACTCACTAAGACATTTTATCAAAGAATAGGCATGCATGGACTAGCTCATAATTTGGAGTTTCATATTCACCATACTATAGCGGCCCTTACGCATCACCTAAGCTCTTTATCAAACCTATGGGGAACATTCTTCACTTATTCAACCATTTCTACACCCAAAAGTCATGAACACATCACATAGAAAAATAACATCAAGAGGGTCTATCACAAACATCACATGAATTCCACATACAAGGGTCAAAGGTCATAAATTTTGTAGGCAAACATAAATCAAACCTCAACAACACATTAAACATCCATTTCAACTCGTAAAAATCATTAGCAACTCATAAACATAAAAATCTTTTAGTTTTAAAAAGGGTTCTTTAGCTTCTTTGATGAAAGGGACCCAAGAATCAACATCTACATACCTTACCCTTTGAAATTGGATGAAATTTAGTGCTTGAAACTTTATCCACACTTGAAATAAATAAATTCTTGAAGTCCATACTATGAGGAACTTGATTCTTTAAGAAACATTGAAGATTTATGGATGATTTTTGGAAGATTAGGGTTCTTGATTGAAACCCTAGTTATACTCTATTGAAAGAGTTAAAAAAGAAAAGGATTGAATTAGGATTTGAATGAGGGTTCCTCATATTTATAGAGGTTCAAAAAGGGTCGGAAATGACAAAAATACCCTCAAAAAACCTCCCTTGAATTGCTGGAAAAATATACTTGACGCTTTCCGTGACAGGCCGTCACGTTCGTGATAGGCCTTCACGAATGGTCATCACAAATGAGGTCCAAATTCTTGATTTCCTTCCCAGGTCTGACGACGTCATTTGAAATATTGTCAGAATGTGACTACGTTATCAAAAAGGGCGTCAGAAATGTGATAGCCCGTCAGAAATGTCGTCACCATTTTCTAGCTTGACATACTGAAGTAAAATGGGCATAACTCCTTGCTCCTATACCGGATTTAGGTGAAATTATTATCATTGGAAATCTAATTCAAAGATATTTCATTTGATATATAGAAAATTACCCAGTTCTTAATATACAACAAGTTATGGTCGATTGAAGTTGACCCAAATTTTGACGATCTCTAAAACTTGAGCGATAGGAAAGTTTTCAACTCATTCATGAGTTAGGGGACCTCTATGATCTTAATTCATGCTCAAATAGATTTCCACACGATTTCAAAGTATTTAATACTTGGGAGAATATTTGCTTAATATTTTGACTTGGATTTTTGCTTTACCAAATATGCTCTAAGGCTCAAACTGGAAGAGGATTTTGAGGGGCATTACATTTTCTCCCTCTTGAGGACATTCATCCTCGAATGTCATTTGATAGACTGAGAATATGGATCAATAAAACTTACTGAAGAAATGGAAACATCTCCGATCAAGACTATGCAATTAGAATAACTAACATATAGAGTTCTCACATTGGGCATGCATATATGATGCATGGAATACTGGACTGATGATACTCATAGCTGAATTCTCATAATACACATGCATATTTGTTTAATGGACTCATAACAGGGATGATCTCATGAATACACAACTGAACACACACTGACAAGATGACCTTTTTCTACTGAATGGGCATATCTAATGCATGAATGTTCGGCTAAGCTGGCTTTTGAAAGCACGACTTGACAATGTAACAATGTTCGGCTAAGCTGATTGCGAGAAACTATGACTACCTGTCTTGGCTCTCTTACTCACTCTCCCTCTGTCCTTCATCTTATCTCCCTCAATCTGTTGCACATGAATCATTAGCCTAGAAAGATCCATATCTATATTAGGCATGGCAGCTCTACACTCTTTAAACACATCACTTGATACCCCAGTTAAAAACTTACTCACACTCGCTCTAGGGTAGCTATCAAGTCGCGAGCATACTTAGCTAATTCGTTAAACTTAAGACAATACTCTTTCCCTGTCATGGAGCCTTTCCGTAGGTTCATAAACTCTTATACCTTATCTTCTCTCATTTCTAGTGGGAAAAACCTATCTAGAAAGGCACTCTACAACTCTAGCCAAGTTACGAGAGCTACATTCACCCCTCTACTTTTCTCCCATATCACTACCCAATCATAAGCAATATCTTTCAACCTATAAGATGCTAACTCAACACTCTTCTCCTCTGACACATGCATAATCTGGGTGTCACCTCCTCAAGAAACAACTATGGATCTTCACCTACTACTAACCCAAAGAATTTGGACGGGTTCATTTTCATGAAGCTTCTAATCCTGGCTGCGGCAGAATTCCCATCTTGCTGAGGTGGGGCGGCAGCCTGACGGTTACCAAGAACATTAGTTAGCTCATGGGCTAGTACTTGCAAATATTCTTGAAACTCTGCATGTGAGACACTCTCATTTTCAGGATCTACTGGCTGAGCGGGCTGATCATTAACCCGATGAACAAAGTCTCTACAAGAAGGCATACTCTGTAAATGAAAGAATGAAGTGGATTAGACTGAGTAACAACTTGATCTCATGCTCACTCGCACGAAATGATCACAAAAAGAAGAGGAACTTCTCTAAAGAACATCCTATAGCCTCTTCTACATAAATGTAGTGCACTACACACCCATGTAAAAGAATCTACTAGATGCGACTTTTCAGACTCCCTAGGATACTTTTGACCTTAGTCTCTGATACTAAGTTTGTAATGCCCCAAGATCACATCTCGAGACGTCACATGGTGCTCATGACCCCGAAGGACAACAAGCTAACCCTTTACTAATATCTATACTTTTACACTGCATAATGTCTAAAATAAAGGCTAAAACTAGCCATAAAGTTCTACACATCCATTATTACTCATAATATAGAAAAGTGAATACTAATACATCCATCTGAAAAGCCTCTAAACTATCTATACTGTGGAGTTGATGGGACATGGCCCCAAATAACTCCCTCAACTGAAAAAAACAAAGACTTAAGCAATAATAGTACACTAAAAGTTGTCCTCGGAGGAAGAGGACGCATGCTACTGTTGCTGAATGGGATAGAACTGCTGAGGAAAAACTTGATCATGTGCCTCTGAACCTATGGTGTCAAATAAAACACCATAGCACAAATGCATCAATGCAAAAATATACCGAGTATGTAGACGGGGTAGGCTAATACAAGGGCTTATGCATGCACAATATCTAAACTGAATAATCATGAAGATGCCACATGAGAACACATACATGATAGCACAAAATAGAAAACAATCCTCGTAACTCTAGATACTGAAACTCGTATACCACTTTACTGCAGACTAAACTTACTACTGATACTGAGATACTGAATCATTGCCTCAACTGATACTGATAACTGAGGATCTAGATGTGCTTAAATCAAGGAATGAACTTTGATTTTACTACTTTCGACTGACAGAATTAGAGATCAACTTTGCTAAAATTATTCTAGAAGCAATTATCAATGATAAGAAGTATAATTATATCTAAATCTGAGGATAAGAATATTCAATAGGAATATGATACTGTGATCAGGCCTATCTGGTGGCATATCTTGTAATATAATATCAATCAACTGTATATGTGACCAAGCCTATCTACCGGGATGGTCCATGAATCAATAGAACTATCTGAGTTCCTCATAAAGATAGATGACTGTATCTAACACTCCTGATTTATGAAGACTGATTCTAAAAATAAGATTGAATTTGAAACTAAAACTGTGGGAAGTAGTCACTAAACTGATATGCCCAAACCTACCACAGGTGGGATCCAACCTGTGTCACAGTTGGAAGGGTGTCATTACCGCGCCACTGGTAAAATCAACTCTATGTAACCCTCATCTAGCAGGTCCTCAAATAATTATTGTGGAGCACTTATCTAGTAGGTCAAGCCACCTCATCTACCCTCATCTAGGAGGTATGATGTCTATCATCCACTCTCAACTAATTGGTCAGTTGTCTCAACCTATGCTGGCTAAGTAGTTTTGGAGCACAAGGATTGCTTCTAAGAATCTTACCCTGTACTAGTAGGTGAGATCCCATCATTGATTTTGCTCGATGCTAGTTTCTACTCCCAACTGAAAGACTCAGAACTAAATTCTCAACTGTACACTAGCTGAACTGAATCTGACACTAATCATATTACTCAAAGAGTCTGACTGAGTTACGCTGATATCACTTATTTCTGTATCTAACAAAAAAGATATCAAATCATGGTATCTGACTAATGATACAGAGCTTGAATGGATTACTCAAATTGCTTCTAAGATTAGGATTGAATCACTTGAATACTATTAGAATTGAGCTGATTACAGGTATGAGGATAGGTTACTAGCGATACAGAGATTATAGAGATAAATGAAATTACCGAGCTTTATTAAGCTTCACACTTGTCTAAGGAAACAGAGTTCTATTGTTCACTGAGTTCTGAGAATCATGGCTCGATTGGAATTATTGAGAAACTGACACAGGCTCTAGATAATAGTTCTATTTTCGGGTATAAGTAACCCCAGAACTTGATAACATAAAAGTAATACATAATTATTCTTCATCACAATTCATTCATGTGTCATCACGGTCATGCATTCATCACTACCATCATTCATTCATCATTACACGCATTCATTCATCATTACAATCATTCATGTATTATCACAATCATTAAATAATCACTTCAAGTAGTTGGTCATCACAACATACTTTCCCTCTCAAGATCTTTAGGACATCGCATTAAACATTTAGGAAACATAGACCTCAATTCATCATCATTTACTAGCCTAGGGAAGACATGCTATTAGATTATAGCCCATTCAATGAGATCTTACATCAAGTACTTTATACCTATATCGGTCTTGTCATGTATTTGAATATCACTTGATTTGGGGGAAACTTCATACTAACACGTCACTATTTACTTGCTAACCGCTTGACATGTATTAAAAGCTTGGCATATATCAAAAAGCACAAAATCAGGGTATTTACAACCATCATATCTTGACTTGTTCCTTTGTTCCCTAGGGTATTTCAACAACCACTAGACACAACCGATTTTACACCTACTTGGAAATTTTATGCTATCTTGGCACATTTCACTCACTAAGGCATTTTATCAAACACTAGGTATGCATGGACTAGATCATAATTTGGAGTTTCCTATTCAACATACTATAGCGGCCCTTATACTTTAACTAAGATCTTTATCAAACTTATGGGGAACGTTCTTCACTTATTCAACCATTTCTACACCCAAAAGTCATGAACACATCACATGGAAAAACAACTTCAAGAGGGCCTATCACAAACATCATATGAATTCCACATACAAGGGTCAAAGGTCATAAATTTTGTAGTCAAACATATATCAAAACTCAACAACACATTAAACATCCATTTAAACTCATACAAATTATTAACAACTCATAAAAAAAATCTTTTAGTTTTAAAAAGGGTTCTTGAGCTTCTTGGATGATAGGGACCCAACAATCAACATCTACGTACCTTAACCTTTGAAATTGGATGAAATTTAGTGCTTGAAACTTTATCCACACTTGAGATAAATAAATTCTTGAAACCCCAACTATGAGAAACTTGATTCTTGAAGAAACCTTGAAGATTTATGGATGATTTTTGGAAGATTAGGGTTCCTGATTGAAACCCTAGTTATACTCTCTTGAGAGAGTTGAAAAAGAAAATGATTAAATTCTGGTTTGAATGAGGGTTCCTCATATTTATAGAGGCTCAAAAAGGGTGGTAAATGACCAAAATATCCTTTCAAAAACTCCCTTGAATTGCTGGAAAAATATACTTGACGCCATCCATGAATGGTCGTCAGGTTCGTGATAGGCCGTCATGAATGATCATCAGAAAAAGGGTTCAAATTCTTGATTTTCTGCCTAGAACAGACGATGTCATCAAAAATGTCATCAGAATGCGACGACATCGTCAAAAAGGGCATCAGAAATGTGATAGTCCATCAGAAACGTCGTCACCATTTTCCAGCTTGACATGCTGGAGTAAAATGGGCATAACTGAATTTAGGATAAATTACTATCGTTGGAAAGATAATTCGAAGATCTTTCATTTGATATATAGAAAGACACCCAGTTCTTAATATATAATGAGTTATGGTCAATTGAAGTTTACCCAAATTTTGACGGTCACTACAACTTGAACGATAGGAAAGTTTTCAACTCGTTCATGAGTTAGAAAACCTCTATGATCTTAATTCATGCTCAAATAGATTCCCACATGAATTCAAAGTATTTCATACTTTGGAGGATATTTCTTAAACATTTGGACTTGGATTTTCGCTTTACCAAATACGCTTTAAGGCTCAGACTGGAAGAGGCTTTTGTGGGGCATTACACTCATTTCATATTCTTTTAAGAGCTCTAACCACCTTCTCTGATGAAGATTGAGATCTTTCTGGGAAAAGACATACTAAAGGCTCTTATGATCTATGAACTCCGTATAGATAATTCCTTAAAATATTTAAGGCAAATACTATGGCTGCTAACTCAAGATCATTAGTAGGATAATACTTTTTATGTAATTTAAGCTATCTGGAGGAATAGGCTATGACCTTACCATGATGCATGAGGAAAAACCCAAATCTACTATGGATGCATTACAATACACTATAAAACCATCTGAACCATCTGGAAGAGCCAAAACTGGAGCTGAGGTGAGTCGAGTCTTCAACTCCTTAAAACTCTTCTCGTAAGGATCTGAGCAATGAAACTTGACTTTCCTCTGAGTCAATCTAGACATAGGGGATTCAATAGAAGAAAATCCATCAACAAATCATCTGTAATAGCCAGAAAAACCCAAGAAACTTCTAATATCTAATAGAGAGATAGGTCTGTGCTAGTTTCTTATTTCTTCGGTCTTTTAAAGATCTACTATAATTCCATCACTGGAAATGATATGACAAAGGAATGATACTAAACTTAGCCAAAATTTACACTTACTAAATTTGGCGAATAGCTGATGATCTCTGAGAGTCTAAAGTATGGTTTAGAGATAGTCTGCGTAATCACGTTCACTTTGGGAATAGATAAGAATATTATCTATGAAGACTATGATAAACATGTCCAAGTACAGCTTAAACACATGGTTCATCAAGTCCATTAAAGCTGCAGGGGAACTGTTAAGACAAAAGGACATGACTAGGAATTCGAAGTGACCATACCGAGTTCGGAATGCTAGTTTAGGAATGTCACATTCCCTGACTCTGAGCTGATGATAGCCTGATCTAAGGTCTATCTTAGAGAAATAGTTGGCACCCTAAATTGGTCAAACAAGTCATCAATTCGGGGAAGTGGATACTTGTTCTTGACCTTGACTTTATTGAGCTGACGGAAATCAATGCATATTCTAAGAGAACTGTCTTTCTTGTTCATGAATAAGACTGGTACACCCCACGGAGACAAATTAGGTCTGATGAATTCCTTATATAAGAGATCCTTCAACTGATCTTTCAGTTTTTTAAGTTCTACTAGCGCCATTCTATATGGCAGAATAGTATAGGTTGAGTATCTGGAAGAAGATCAATGCCAAAGTCTATTTCCCTTTACGGAAGAATTTCTCAAAGATCATTAGGAAAGACATCTAAATATTTATTCATGATTGGGACTGATTCAAGACTGGAAGTATCGAAACTAGAATCCTTACCATGAACAAGATGATAGACATATCCCTTAGATAACATTTTTTATGCCCGAAGGTAGGAAATAAGCTGACCTCTGAAAGCTAAAGTACTGACCCTCCACTCAAGGACAAGTTCATTTTGAAATTGAAACTGGACTATTCTATTTCTACTGTCGATTATGGCATAGCAGGAATAAAGCCAATCTATGCTAAGAATGATATCAAAATTAGTTATCTCTAATTCGACTAAGTGTGCTGAGGTGACTTTCTAAAATATCATAATCAGGAATTTCTTGTATACTCATCGGGCTATGATGGTTTAACCCACTGGGGTAGATACTGAGAAGGGCTCTGCTAGAATTTTGGGACTATCTCAAAAATCTGCTACTATATAAGGAGTAACAAAAGACAAGGAAGCTCCTTGATCTAGCAAAGGTAAACATGGAAGATAAAGATCTGTAATATACCAGTAACTACATCAGGAGAATTTTCCTAATTTTTCTGGGACTGGAGAGCGTAAAGTCTATTTGGGCATTTCCCACTAGTAGCACTGGATGTTTCACCCTACTTATTTGGGCGATCGGACTAGTCTGAGGAACGGTTCTATTGACCCTGATAACCTGAATGGGGATAATCTCTAACTCTGTGGCCTAACTTTCCATATCCAAAATAGACATCACTGCCAGCTCTACAAATACCCTTGTGGTTCTTACAAGAAGTTTGACAACGGGGGTTTTATCTGGTACTAGGAACGCTACACGATACTCATGACCTCGAAGGACTACAAACTAACCCATGACTGATATTTTTACCTAAACACTACATAATATACTATAAAAATATGGAAATAGTAGGTTGAAACATTCCATACGGTTCAAAGATAATAAACATCTGATAAAACCATATCTGAATAATGTGGTACAATAATACGAATATTGAAACAATGTCTGAAAATATCTAGTCTGAAAACACTATAGTCTGAAAGCCTCTAAACTATCTGAAGAAGGACTTGATGGGACATGTCCCCAACTAACTCCAATACTGAAATAAACTAACTAATGAAGAAATAAAGTAATGATCATGTCCTCAAAGAATGAGGGGTCACTACTAACTCTAACTGATGAAATTGGAATGCTACTGATTCTCTAGAGCTCGTAATGGTATAGAATAAAACACCACAGAGCATATGCATCAGTATGATTGAATGTACTGGTATGCATGTAAGGTAGGCTAAATACAAAAGGTTTAAATACATGAACAATGCTAACAGACTGTATAACATGAAACTTAGAGTACATGCATAAATAAGTGACTATGACTAAATTCGTGATGGTACTGATTACAGAGTCTGATTACTGATAATATGAGTTACTGATAACTAATATAACTGATACTAAGTGACTATATCTGATAGTCCATGTTCTGATAGAACTAACTGAGTTTCATACTATTTTGAGTTAATTGTATCTGACAGTCCTAAATTTATGAAGAACTATCTGAGTTCTATTACTGAGACTGAGTCTGAAAATGTAACTGTGGGAAGTACTCATCTAACCAACATTCCCCAAATAAAGAAATATAGCTTGGTTGGGATCCAATCTATAACCCTAATTAGATGGTTATCAATACCTTCCCACTGGTAAAGACAAGCTATGGATGACCCTCATCTGACAGTGTCCCCAAAATAGAATAGTGGGACCCTCATCTGACAGTGTTTATCCACCTCATCAACACTCATCGATTAGTGGTGATGTCTCAACCTATGTTGGAAACATCATTCTGGAATGCAAGTATTTCTTCTAAGGATCACACCCTCAACTATTACTGTGTGTCCTTATCCTTGGGTTCACTCGGTGCTAAATCCTACTCCCATCTGAATAAAAACTGAACATGATCAACTGAACTTAGCTTGACTGAATTCATTGAGTTGCGCTGACTAACGAAATACTACTGAGATTACTGAAGTACTGAGCTTTCTGAGATTACTGGGATTATTGATTTTTTTTAGCTTTCCTGAGTCACATGACTGACTGAATTCTACTGAACATGGCTTAATTGATGATATCATGAAAAACATGACATTACCTCTAAGCAGACAGCTAAATTATTGGGTACAAGTACCCCCAGGACTCGATAGAAAGAAACTGACAAGGCATGACATTCTTGAATACATGACCAACATCAACAATCTAGAATATAATAAGTTGGGGATTTCATAAAGTACATGGATATCATAATCTTGTATGGTAGGAATGCATATACTCAATGTCATAATTTCATACTCTAACATCATGAGCATTCCCACAAACATTTACATTGCACATCAATAGCATGGGAATTATTTGAACATAAGGGTAAAACATGAATCATTCACTTAAGTCACAATAGAGTTATATTACATAATTTCTTGTCTCTTAGGCAATTTTTCAAACACTTAGGGTGCTTGACTTAGGGAATGGCATTATCATCAAAATAACATATCATAACCAACTAAAATTCATGGTTTTCAACTAACATGCTAACATATTTTCATAAAAACACATAAAGATTCCAACTTGGGAATCATACAACAACAAAAACCATATAAACATAATAAACATATAGCATGAATATCATAATTCATAGTTTAAAACTTGATTCTTGGGCTTCATAGACAAAAGGAATCCATGAAATAACACTATGCATACCTGAGAAAGGAAACCTTGAAGGTTTTTAGAGTTCTTGGATAGATTTCTTGAGATTGGCTGTGATTCTGAAAGGCTAGGCTTTTTTTTCTCTTGAGAGAGAATGTTCTTGATATTGGGGAAAAAGTTAATAATAAGTAGCTAAGAATGTTTTTAGGGCTTAGATCCCACATCTGGGTGAAATAAAATCATGGGAAAAGACCTATTTAAACCTGGATGTGTCTTTTAATTTTACTAAAAATTTCTCGATATGGACCCCTAGTGCGACGCGGCACGTTGAACTGGAAAGCGACAACTGGAAAGCGACAACTGGAAACCTGTGTCTCTGGAAAGCGACAATTGGAAAATTGCATAATGGCGCGATGTGGTACAATCGTGTTGCTACATTGAACACCACTTGGAATCTCACCGCGATGTGGTGGTATTACATTAGAACACTGGAAAAGGATAATTGTTAACTTTGACTTTGGCATGACATGCCATTATCATGGAGCAACACTAGAAATTGGCAATTCTAATTTAAGCTGGCTCATTGATGCGCTGATGGCTCAGGTAATACACTATCTCACCAAAATTTGACATATATAAAAGTGTATTTATCTTTAAAGCATGTCCTTGACATCTTGAAGGTGAATTTATGTTAGGTATATGCACGGGGTGTTACAACTATCTTTAGCTATAATGATGTCAGACATCCTGGTTTTCCACCACCCATTATACTGCCCATAAACCTTGGTGGTCTAGTAGTAGATTGACCTTCCTGCATAATAGGTGGAGCAACCATGCTTATTAAGATGCTGTAGGTGTGAACCTTTTTTATCAACCAGTCTTTGATACTAATTGTAGAAACCATGGGGGTTACACCACATAGTGAGGGACTAGGTCCCTCAAAGTCAATCACAGGCAAAATACATTAAAGTAATAAGAAATCAAAAATAGTGCAGGAAGAGTAAAGATACAAGATATTAACGTGGAAAGCCCCTTGCTCAAGGAAGCGTAAAACCACGACTTTCCCTTACAAAAACCTCAATGAAATTAACTATAATCAAACTCTTTATTAAAGACACAATTTTAGGATAACTTTAGGCTACTTTTGCTTTTAATAAATCTACTACAAGATCAACTTGGCAACTATATTAATGACCCTTTTCACTAATTAACTCTAATCAGTATAAACTTAGGCAAATCTATCTAAGCATATTTGAGCATAAAAAAACAAGATATTACTCTTATCGAATGAGTAATTCTATTAAATATTAGCACTCAAGAACACTCACTCACTCTTTAAACATACTACAAAGATAAGAACATGAGCAATGCTTGAGTAATCTTGAAGCATAGATTTTGATACCTTAATTCACTCTTTGGATTTATGCAAAATTATTTGATAAAGAAGCATCTTTTTCCTTTTATAGATGAGTGAAGATTAGGGTTGAAATATCATTGGATTAGGTTTCGCATTTAGTACGAGTTGCACCTTCAAGTTTTTTTCACAAGAGGACAAAATTATACTGTCACGCATGACAGATGTAGTCTATCATAAACATCTAAGGATCTGGTCTTTTGTAGTTAATGTCTCATCATAAACACTACATAGAGCAATTGTGGTTTAAAAATTTCAAGCTTAAATGAGATTTTGAGTCACCCCAAACATAAAGTTTTAAAAATTTTCACAATATAGTCTTTAAAGAATTGTATCAACCAGTTAGTGTACATAGTGTTTTTAGCTTATATTCATTGAAGATTGCCTTTCATATTCACCTTCTGACATTATTAGATAAATACACATCCATCCTACGCATAATGTACTAATTAAAACATAATAATTGAACTTACCCAATTATGAATCTAGCATAAAACACTAGTTGGAGAATTCAAGTGTGTAGAGTTACTTTCATTGACTTATGAAAAAGCAAGAACCAAATTAAGATAAACAATAAAAACTAAAAATGGACTAAAATAAGTAAAACATAAAATTTAATAATTAATTAGTAAGAAATTATTCCTTTGCAAATACCCTCAAGGTCATTTTCTATATTTTCACTTATTTT
Organism: Capsicum annuum; assembly: GCF_002878395.1. Lineage (NCBI taxonomy): Eukaryota > Viridiplantae > Streptophyta > Magnoliopsida > Solanales > Solanaceae > Capsicum > Capsicum annuum. The sequence continues at coordinate 46,027,542 of NC_061114.1, forward strand.
TTGATTGTTAGAGATTTTATATAGCTACCCCAAGTCATCTGGGACATACTAGAGCGGATAATTTAGTTATTGAATAATTCATTTGATTTTTAGTGATATTTCCATATTTTAAAGTTTTTGTTGATAAAGATTGGCTAGCCGATGAAAATGTTAGTTTAATGACCTTATATGCTAGTTCTAACAGTTCAATCATCTTTAGAACATCGATTTTAGGCTAGGATGTCTTATGGTTCTGGTCCCAAGGCTTCCTAAACTCATTCTAGGCAATTGGGTAAGTTTTTTTAAAAATGTCCTTTGAGTGTGGGGCAAACATTTCATCAAAATAACCTCTAATAAAAATTTTGAGGATTTCATTACGTCCAGAATGTAAAATTTGATAGGATAACATAGTTTATTTGCGTTCACCAAATTTTAGAGGAATCTTGAGGTGTATGTGGAAACTTGAAAAATCTCATGTTTCAACTAATGCATCATTTAGCTAAAGAGGGCCATTGGTATCTTTATTAAAGTTTTTCTAAGTAGCTAGATAGATGCTTTAGTAACCAAGGCTTTCCCGTTGAGATATCTTAAGCATAGGCAGTCTTCTTAAGTAGACGTCTCTGAAGTGACGTATTGATCGCTTAAGTGGAGGCCATTTCTAAGGTAAGGATTGCTTCAGTGATCCTTCTTTCTCTTTTGCAGTGACCATTTAAGGAGTCAAGTGGCCACTTTGGAGGTACTTGGGGGCATTTATTTTATCTCCTACCCAATTTTCCCCTATTTTTCACATCTCAAGAGTGAAAAATCTTTAGAGAGTGTGGGAAAAAGGGATACTAATATTTCGGTGATTATGGGGTGTTTGTGAGCTTAAAATAATTATTTCATCATTGTAAACCTTTTAAGTTTTTGTCAAATTCTTGGTTTAATTCCACAATTTTGTTCCAAGTCCCAAGATTTTGTATTAGTTGTTATTGGTATCATTTGAGCTCGAGATTTACCCATTCTTAATGGTAAATGATCCTTGAGCATAGGGGGACGTGCTGATGGTTTTGAAAGAGTGATTCTATAAATGGTCCCTACATAGGATTTTTACTTGATTTTGGACCTAAATATAAAAATATAATATGTGTACCATTATTCTCATATTAATGTGTATATTATTATTTTAGTGTGGCATTGTGCATAAGCTTTTTCTTAAGGGAATCACTAATTTAGAGGACCTTATCAAATATTCGTTGGCATCCAGTATGCTAGGCGTACCTTTTATATTGATTGAGATTAGTTGTAATATCGATATGATTTTATGCTAGTTTTTGGTTGGAAATTAGGACTCGGAGGTATATTTGGTGTAGATTGGATTATTTTTCAAATAATTAGATCATAATTATATGTATTTGACTTAACTACTCATTCTGTAGGTACAACTACTATCTTAGGATACAATAAGATTTTATTAGCACAATGTAGAAGGATTTGACAGGATATCTAGTTTGAGGTAGGATTTGCCTTGGAAAAGACTTTCGGGATTAGAAGTGGGCTCGTCCTATCCATCTTACGCTAATATTAATATTAGCTCCTTAGTATACTCAATAGTCCTATATGTTTTATCTTAATGACATTCTTGGGACTAAGGAGGTTTTAGATATATGAAAAATGCTCTATATTTGTGCTTGGGAGACTATAAGATCGATTCAAGTCTTACAAGTCATGATATTAAGATCAGTTCAATTCTGGCTTATGAGACACTATTTTTTATTCTAATCTAGCATTGTGAGGTTATTTATGATAATTATGAGACCAGTTTAAGTCTAGTGTTTACGATATGGAAATATCCATGTTTATGCTTTTGAGAAATTGATAGTTTGTGTAATTACTATTATTGCTTATTCTATAGTGCATCAACCGGGCTTATGGGGGTTCACATTGGGTAATTTACTTTCTTTATTTCTTTCGGGCATATGGGGGTCTAGTTCTGTTAGAGATAGCTAAGTCATTTTTTTTTTATTATTATTATTATTATTATTCTTGTTGTTTATATTCGAAATTTTGAACATTATTCTAGATTGGCTCTTTTTTCCTTTACTCTTAACTTAATTATCTAGCATTTTGTTGTATATATACGATGGTTGGTTGCAGTCAACCTAAGATACTAAGTACCCTTGGCTTTATTGCTCGTGCTATACTTTTGTATATTTTTGTTGAAGATTTGAATACTAGCTGTCGTAGTTAAAACAATTATTATACTTGTTAGAGTTCAGAGATAAGATGAGTAATAGGAGATGGTGTTGACCTTCTATTGCAAGACTCTTGTATATTTGACTTTGATAGTTGTCATATTATTTTTACTAGAGTCTATTGTACTGACCTTAGTAGGTCACAGGATGATATTACTATTCACTTTATTTCTCTCCAGTTATGTTATTATTCTTATGATTAATTGCTTTGACTACATTTATAGGAATATTTCTAGTATTTTGTGTAATATTCCACAAACTAGCCCATTACTTGTTGTTTAAGGATATGGTTTGTCTTACCTTCCGGTGGTTAAGTTGGTTCCTTCATAAATCATGATATTTGGTCACGACAAATTGGTATTAGAGCCTACTTTCACTAGTATTGTTGGTAAAAGAGCATGTGTCTGGCAGAGTCCCATGGATTAGGATGATTATGTTCGTTTCTTATCTTCGAGAGGTTTTTAGACATTCTTAGGAGATCTCCATTCAATCATTTATTTTATGCTAAGAATGTATGTTGGTTTCTATGATTTATTTGGATTCACTATTCATAAATGGATAGGATGTCATCTACTTCTATAAGAGACAAGGTCCAAAAGTCTGTGACTAGGGATCCTACCAAAGTACATAGACGATCAGGTAGTCGGGGGAACGAGAGAGCGGTAACCCAATATAGAGGTTAATTGAATTACCATTGGATCTTAGAATTCACTCTTTTCTATGTTTAAACATTCCTTAAGCATAGAGAGACGTTTTGTCAGTTTTGAAAATGTTATTACACAAGCAGGCCCAATATGGGATTTTTAAGTGATTTTTGACCCAAAGAACAAAAGTGAAATATATGTATCATTATTCTCATTTTGATTAGTGGATTGTGATTTTAATAGTGTGGCATCTAGCGGAAGCTTCACAGGTGGGGAAATTTGCAGTTTAGAGGATTCTTCAGGCTTTTTTTTGGCAGCTAGGTTTACCTTCTTCATAGATTGAGATAATTCATAATATAATTATGATATTATGCTAGATATCTAATGAGATTTACAATTAGAGGTATGATTGATATAACTAGTATTATTTGGACTTTTTAGTCTACTAAAGAATCATAATTTAGAAAGAATTGACTTAGTTTCTCCTGATTTAGGTATAATTGGTTTCTTAGGGCTAATTGTTGCTGGTGTAACATCAAGAAGTGAATTTCGATACCTTAGCATATTTTGGGGTAAAATTTTACTTAGAACAGATTTTAGGGATTCGAAGTGCGCCTCTCCATCCCACGTTAGAGAAATATTTGTGATAGCTTTTTAGATTCTATATGCATGATAAACCTTATAGAATGATATTAGATACATGAAATATATTATAGTTTGGTACTTGGTTGATTTTGCTAATTTCAGGAAAAACTAGATGGTTTATTCACATATATTTCTAGTTCAAGACCGATGATTTATCATGATATTTACGACTTGAGTTTTAGTTGAAGACAAAACAATAATGCCATTATTATGATGATATTTTTTGGTCCGAGTTCGACAATAAGATAGTTGTTATGACTTGAATGAAGGCCTGACTGTGACGGGTATCTCAAGTCCACCGAGGACCAGAGACCACTCCATTAGCCTTACCAAACATAACAAAATACATCTAGCAATAGATGAATTACGAACATATTGTAAGATATAATGAATGTAAGCTCAAAAAATTCGATGACTATCAACTACAATTCCCAGCCCACAATAATCCACAATGCCTTCAGGAGAATTAATGCTCACTACTTCAAGCTATCTGCTGACATCCTAAAATCCTATCAATTTGTAGGAAAAATAGAAGTATCTCTGGTGCCTACATCGCATGAGGATACAACATTTGGATATGGTGAGAGGGGTTGAGCACTTTCATCTAACTCAAGATAAGAATAAAGTAGTGCTAGTAAAAAAATCAATTTCATACTCAACGTACATGTTCTTCCTTATACATATAGACATATATATATATATACATATATATATATATATATATATATTATGGATACTAGGGTTGGGTAAAAGGTTTTGTGTGAAAGTAAAACATTATTACGGACTATGTAGCTCAATCTTCACAAAAAAGGCACCCACTGGCTATATGGGTTCAGCTTCCCCTTCTGAAAGGGACCAGTGCATGTTAGCCGCATGTAACTGAGATATCAAGGGATACCAGGGAATGCCTTAACCCTACGTAAATCCTAGATATAAATATATCAATAGTGTGAATCATTCATTTTGTCTATAAGACAAACCCTCCCGCTGGCAAATATGAGTTTCCATTATCAAACGATAGGAACTAGGGTGTAGTCATGTTGGGAATCTCAAGTCCGACTAGGACAGGAGACCACCCCCATACCCCACCATAACCATATGTATCCTATGTCGGGTTAATTCTGAACATATAACAAGATAATACAATAATAGTTTAAAGACAATAATAAAGTCTAAGACCATTACCATAGAAAAATAAGCAAATGTCCAACCAATGTGAGCTCCAATGCCAATATAAAAATAAAGTCTGACATAAAAACCAACACATCCACTGCGCAAAGTAGTCCTACTAAGCCTCAAACTGAAATCAAAGAACATCCGATTGGGACATGACACCGACCATAGAAAAAACCAAAGTCCAAGAAATAAAATTAAATGAAAGAAATTCATAGCATGAAATGTAGTCTCCAAAAATATGGAAGCTCACCACATTAGTTTGACAAAACGTTGACCCCTAATCCAGCTTACTAAGAAAGAGGAGTAGTATGGTCTGTTCCTGAATTACATGGAGATACAATGTCTGAAGACGGTTAGAAGATGAACGCAAGAATATACATAGGAAAAGGTAAATATAAAACCAACCAAGTCAATTTAGGTTCCATTACCTCTTATTCAAAGCAAGGAATTCAAGCATAGTCAAACAATGTCACAAAATCATACACATTGGCATTTTAACAAACATACTATGGGTATATAGTTTCCAAAACCAAGTATTAAGCGATCATTCCCATTATATCATTTGTTAACCATAATTATTTCATAAAAACCATAATTAAAACTTGGGAAAAACATAATCCAACAATGAACGACCAAAAACCCCAACATCTATTTGATAACAAAAACAATACCAAAATAATACAATTAAAACTATTCTTTAAAATATGCTTTTGGTTGAACTAACAATGAGGGAGAAGTAACATGCCATAGACACCAAGGAAGACAGAGAGATTCACTCTTGAATGCCCCTAATTTAATGCTTTGTAAAAATACTAGCCTTTTTATTGAACCGAGAGGTTGAGATAGATTTTAAGAGTGTTTGATTAAGAATAATTGGTTAATGAAGCCCCAAAAGGTGTTTTATATCGTGGGGTCAAAAGGAGTTAAGAGGGGAAATGTCTAGAATACCCCCAACAAAAAATGTAAAAACCCATAGTGGTTATGAATTGACCCTCCAACCTATCTCTCGATTATACGACTGGTACCATCCAGTCGTAACCAGGAAAAAAAGTTGGACACCCACACACTATCCACTATACGACAAAATTACCTCAACTCGTGACCAGACCATATGACTTATATGGTCCAGTCATACCCAAGATAAAATCCAAAGAGATTGACACTGGATGATATACGACTTCTCACTATGACTCATAACCTATTTTAATGGCTATTAGTAAGTCACTCATACTCAGATCCAAGTTAAGTCACTAAGTTTAAGATTAAGAAAAGGACCAACCTAATTACTTGTCACTAAACCATATGACCAATACCCACCAAATCATAACCATAATGAGAACCTAACCATCATACACTGGAAACCATATGTGTTGGGTTACTTGACCCATACCCAAAATGTACGGCTCGTATGGTGAGCTGTTACAGGGGCAGTGAGCTCAAAGCTCAGGTAATTTTCAAAGGCCAAAACCCAACGTGTTTTAATTTTTCCACACTTGGATCATTGATCCTTAAACTATGGGACAAGGCATTAAAAGCGCGATTAAACCCCCAAACCTCTCTATTCTTACCATTAAGATAGAAAAAAAACACAAAGGAATTTACCTTTAACCTTTAACAAAGACAAGAAACAAAGATGTTGAGAACAACACATACCTTGAGCACGAATTTCCATAATGGTGAATAAGAAAGAATACTTGGACTTTATATCCTCTTCGGATTCCAATGTAGCCTATACCACCTTATTTTTAGACCATAAGTATCATGAGTGAAAAATATCTAGAGTGTGAGGGAAATTAGGAGACTAATCTTTTGGTGATTGGTGTTTGTGAGCTCAAAATAATCATTTCATCGTTGTAAACCTTTTATGTTTCTATCAAATGCTTGGTCTAATTCCTCAAATTAGTTCTAAGTCTCTAGATTTTTTATTAGTTGTTACTTATATCATTTGAGCTTGAAATTTACCAATTTTTTAGGGTAAATGGTCCTTCAACATAGGGGGACGTGCTGATGGTTTCTAAAGTGTGATTCCGTAAGCTGTCCCTATGTAGGATTTTGACTTGATTTTGACCCATAGTTAAAAGTATAGTATGTTTACCATTATTGTCGTATTAATAGTTAGATTACTAGCTTAGTGTGGCATTGTTCATATTCTTTTTTACGGGAAATCACTAATTACTAAACCTTGTTAGTCATTCTTTGGCATCCAAGCTAGGTTTACCTTTCACATTGATTGATATTAATTGTAGTATCGATATGTTGCTATGCTAATTTTTGTTGGAAATTAGTACTTGGAGGTATATTTTGTGTGGATTTGATTATTTTTTAAATTAAAGGATCATAATTATATGTATTTGACTTAACTACTATTTCTGTAGGTAGAATTACTATCTTAGGACAAAATAAGGCTTTATTAGCACATTGTAGATGGATTTTAAACCTTATCTATCTTGAGGTAGGATTTTTCTTAGAATAGACTTTCAGGGTTAGAAGTGGGCCCTTCATATCCATTTTGTGGTAATATTAGTATTAACTCCTTATTATACTTGCTAGGCTGATATGTTTTATCTTAATTTCATTCTTGGGTATAAGGAGGTTTTAGACATATGATGGATGTTCTCTCTTTGTGCTTGGGAGACTCTAAGATCGATTCAAGTATTACAAATCATGATGCAAAGATCAGTTCAAGTCTGGCTAATGAGACACTATTTCTAATTTTAAACAAACATTGAGAGGCTATTTATGATAATTATGGACCATTTCTAGTCTGGTGTTTACGATATGGAATGATCTATATTTATATTTTTTAGAAATGGATAGTTGTGTAATTACTGTAATTTCTTCTTCTTCATTGCACCCACCGTTCTTATGGGGAATCGCATTGGGTAATTTATTTTGTTTGTTTCTTTTGGGAATATGGGGGTCCAGTTATGTTAGAGATAGCTAAGTTCTTCTTCTAATTTTTTTTATTATTATGGTTGTTTACATTAAAAATTTGGAACATTATTCTAGATTTTCCCTTTCTGCCCTAACTCTTAACTCACTTATCTAGGTTTTAAGTATATTTCTATTATGGTTTATTGTAGTCGACCTATGATGCCTACTAAGTACACATGGAATTATTACTCATGCTACACTTTTGTACATTTTTATTGCAGATCTGCGTACTAGCTGACATAGTTAAAACAATTATTATTCTTGTTAGGTTCAAAGATAGGGTAAGCACTAGGAGATAGTGTTGTCTTTCTCTTGATATTTTATTTTTGGGTATTCTTTCTATTTGAAGACTATTGTATATTTGACTTTGCTAGTTCTCTAATTTTTTATATTAGAGTGTATTGTACTGACCTTAGTAGGTCGCAAGATGATATTACTATTCCCTTTATTTCTCTCCAGTTGTGATATTTTTCTAATTATTAATGAGTTTTACATTATTTATCAGCATATTTCTAGTATTTTATGCAATTTTCCACAAACTCGACCATTACTTGTAGTTTAGGGATATGGTTTGGCTTACCTTCTGGTGGTTAAGTAGGTGCCTTCATAAATCATTGAATTGGGTCACAAAAAATTGGTATTAAAGCCTAGGTTCACTAGTATCGTTGGTAAAAGAGCAATTATCTAGTAGTGTCCCATGGATCAAAATGATTATGTCTGTTTCTTATCTTAGAGAGGTTTTTAAACAATCTTAGGAGATTTTCATTTCCATCGTTCATTTTATGCTAAGAGTCCATGTTGATTTCTATGATTTATTGTGTTTCACTTTTCGTAGATGGCTAAGATGTGAGCTACTTCTACGAGAGACGAGAGACGAGAGACTGCAGCTAGGGATCCTACTGAAGTACATAGACGACCTAGTGGTCGGGGGAAGGTTAGAGCAGAAACCCAATCTAGAGGTTAGTTGAATCACCATTGGACCATAGAATTCTCCCATTTTTGTGTTAAATGTTTCTTGAGCATAGACAGATGCCTTGTCGATTTTGAAAATGCAATTCCGCATGCAAGACTAATATGAGATTTTTATGTGATTTTTTACCCAAAGTAATAAAGTGCAATATGGGTATCATTTTTCTCAGTTTGATTAGTATATAGTGATTTTAATAGCATGGCTATGGTAAAAGCTTCACAGGTGGAGAAATCTGCAGTTCAGAGGATTCGTCAGGGTTTTTTTGGCATCCGGATAAGCGAAGTTTACATTCTTAAAAGATTTAGCTAATTCATTGTATTATTATGATATTATGCTAGATATCAGATAGGATTTGTGATTAGAGGTATGATTGATATAACTAGTATAATTTGGAGTGTCTAGTCTATTAAGGAATTGTAATTTAAGAAGAATTGACTTAGTTTGTCATGATTTAGGTATAATTGTTTTCTTAGGGATAATTGTAGCTTGTGCAATATCTTGAAGAGAATTTAGATACCTTATCATAGTTTGGGATAGAATTTTTCTTAGAACAGATTTCGAGGATTCGAAGTGGGCCCCTTCATCCCATCATTGGTAAAGATTTGTGTTAACTTTATTAAATTCTATATGCATAGTACACGTTATTGAATGAGATTAGATTCCTAACATATATTACCCTTAGGTACTTGGGAGTTAGTGCTAATTTCGGGAAAAACTCGATGGTTTATTCATGTAGAGTTCAAGTTCAAGTCCGACAATTGATGATGATATTTACAGCATGAGTTTCGGTCCAAGATCAAAAAATGATGCTATCGTTGTTGATGATATTTTTTGGTTCGATTCCGGCAATAAGAATTATTTTCACAACCCAAACAAGGGCCTAACCGTGATGGGTATCTCAAGTCCACCGAGGACTAGAGACCACCCCATTTGCCTAGCCAAAAAGAATAAAATACTTCTAGCAGTAGATAAATTTCCAACATATAGTGAGATATAATGTATGTAAGATCAAAGGATTTGATGAATATCAATAACAATACCCAGTCCACAGTAACCCACAAAGCCTCGACGACAAACCGAATATAATCTAAGTTGTGATATGCCGCCTATGATAGCTAAAGAAGCCATATGAATAGTCTATAACACAAGAGAATGACAAAACAATGAAATAAAACTCGTAAGAAGAATTGAAGCTCACTACTTCAAGCTAACTGCTGACACCCTAAAATTCTATAACTGTGAAGGAAACATAGAGGTATCTTTGGTGCCTACATCGCATGGGGATAAAACATTCAGATATGGTTAGAGGGTCCTGTATGAAACTCAAGAAAAGAATAAAGTGGTGCCATTCAAAAATTTCATTTCATACTTTACATACATGTTCACATTCATGCATGCTTACATATATATATATATATACATATATATATAAGTGATGTTAGGGTAGGGAAAAAGGTTTAGCATGATAGTAAAACATTAGCCTTGACTATGTAGCTCAATCATCATAAAAAGATACCCACGGGCTTTCTGGGTTGAGCTTCACCTGCTGAAAGGGCCCCAATGCGTATTAGTCTCACGAAACAAAGATATCAAGGGAGACCAGGCAATGCCTTAACCCCACATAAATCTTAGATACAAATATATCAATAGTCTGAACCATCCACATGGTCATTAAGACCAACCCTCGCATCGGCAAACATGAGTTTCCATTATCAGTCTGACATGACCTGAACAAAGGCTTAGTCATGTCAGCCATCTCAAGTCGGACCGGGACCAGAGATCACCCGAATACCACACCATAACACCCTATACCCTATGTCGGGTGAATTCGGAAGATATAATATGATAATAAAATAATAGTTGAAAGACAACAATAAAGTCAAAAACGATTACCATCCAACAATAAGGAAATGACCAACCAGTGTAAAACCCAATTGTAATACCAATACAAAGGATAACACCAAGAACGACAACCCCCATACACAATGTAGTACCACAAAGGCTACAATCAAAATAAAAAATCATCCGATCGAACCATGCCCCGACCGTAGACGAAACCAAAGTCCAACAATAAATAAATGAAAGAATTTCATAGCATGAAATAGCGTCATCGAATTATGGAAGATCACCACTTCAGAATAACACAAAGTTGTCCCATAATCCAGGTTATTAAGCTGGAGGAGTAGTATGGTCGCTTCCTGCATCACATGGGGATACAACGTCCAAAGATGGTCAACGGGAGAATGCTAGCATATACTAAGGAAAAGGATAATTGTATGCAACCAATCAAAACCAAATCAAATAACCAATATTAAATCACAGGTATACTTATATCTCGTGCCGAGAAAGGTAATTGAATTTAGCATGCATTTAAAACCTTTAACCTGGGTTGTGTAGCTCTGTTGTCCCAAAACCAACCTTGCGCTATATGAGTTCATATCACACTACAGAAAGGTCCCATAGTGCGCGTTTAATGGATGATTTGGTGAGTAAACCTTATATTACTAGTACACATCCGAAAATATACGTGTGACATCATCTATACGGTGACCAAAACCAAAACTCATATCGACAAACATGAGTTTCCAATTCTTGTCCCCTCCAGGACATCCACCTTCCATGACTTTGCAAACACCCCTCCCTCTTTTAAGACAATATTAAAACCATTTTCATATTCCAACCATCTACCATGATTTATTTAAATTAGGTATTAACCATTGATATCATCATAAAAAATTAGAGCTTGCATGTCTATCCATTTGTGACATACCAAAACCATTAAACCAATTTGACTCCAAGGTTTCCAATTAAACCATAACAATGACCACCAACGCCTTAACAAGTTATTTAAAACCAACCAAGCCATTTTAGGTTCCATTACCTTTTATGCTAAGCAAAGATTTCAAGAATAGTCAGACAATGTGACAAAAGCATTCTCATCGGTATTTTAACAAACATGGTGAGGGCATATATTTTCCTAAACCAAAACCAAGTATCAATTGACCATTCCCGTTTAATCAGATATTAAAAATAAATATATTATTAACACCATATTTAAAACATGGGAAAACACTATCTAATCATGAAAAATCGAAACCCCTAACATCTATATGAAAACTAAAATAATACCACAATAATAAAATAAAAACTACTCATTAAAATATGCTTTTGGTTGAACACAAAATGAGGGAGGAGTAACATGCCTTAAACACCATGGAAGACAAAGAGATTCACCCTTTAATTCCCTTAATTGATTGACTTGTATAAACCCAAGCCTTTTTGTAGAACTAAGAGCTTGTGAGAGATTTTAAGACTGTTTGATTTAGAATAATAGGTTAAGGAAGCCCCAATAGGAGTTTTATGTAGTGGGATCAAAAGGAGTTAAAAGAGGAAATGTCCAGAATGCCCCAAACATAAACTATAAATATACTGTAGGCAGTTACGACTTGATCCTTTAGCTCGTCACCACAACATAAGACTGGTACCATCCAGTCGTAACCAGAACAAAAAGTTGGACACCCACACACTATCCACTATACGACTCTAGTACCTAAAGTCATGACTAGAATATACGACTTATATGGTCCAGTCATACCCATGACAAAATTAAAAAGGATTGACACAGGACAACATACGACTTATCAGCACGACTCGTAACCTATTATAATGGCTCTTAGTAAGCCACTAATACTCAGATCCAAGTTAAGTCACTAAGTTTAAGATTAAGTAAAGGACCAACCTAATGACTCATCACCAAACTATTCAACCGGTACCAACCATGTCATAAACATACCAAAAACCTAACATTATACACTGGACACCTTAATAGCTAGGTTACCTGACTTATACCCACACCATATGATTCGTATGGTGAGCCATTACAAGGGCAGTAAGCTCAAAGATCAGCAAAATATTCAAAAGCCAAAACCCTGGGGGTTTTAATTCTTCCCCTCTTGTATTATTCATCCTCAACTTATGGGACAATGCACTACAAGCATGATTTAAATCCCAAACCACTCTACTCTTACCTTTAAAATGGAAAACAAATAACTAGGGAATTTATCTTTAATATTTAACAAAGACAAAAAATAAAGATGTTAAGAACAACACATTCCTTGAGCAAAAATTTTCCAAATGGTCAATATGAAAGGATACTTGACCTTTATGTCCTCGTCAGATTCCCATATAGCCTCTTCCATCCTATAGTTTCTCCACACAACATTTATTAAGGCTACGCCCTTAGTTTATACCTAACTAACCTGTCTATCTAAGATCTCAATCGAGATTTCCTCATAAGATAGGGAATCCTTATTACCAATGTCCTTGATATTCACAATTTGTAATGAATCACCTATACACTTCCTCAACATTGAAACATGGAATACCTGGTAGAAGGAGCTCAAACTAGAATGAAAATTCAACTCATAACCCATATTGTAAACCCTTCTAAAAATTAAATAAGGACTAATATATTGGTGGTTGAGCTTCCCCTTCTTTCAAATCTGCATCACTCCCTTCATGGGAGACACCTTTAGGAACACCTTATCACTAACCTCAAAATCTAAATTCCTATGCCTAACATCCATATATGACTTTTCGCAACTTTGTTCAACCTTAAGCCTATCCTAAATAACCTTCACCTTCTCCTTTACTTGGTGAAAAAATCGAGGCCGAACATATCTGCCTCACCAACCTCAAACCACCCAATAGGAGATCTACACCTCCTACCGCACAACACCTTAAATGGAGCAATTCCAATGCTAGAGTGGTAGCTATTATTAAAGAAAAAGGGTACAAGAGGTTAAGTGCTCAACCCAACTACTACCATAGTAAATTACGGAAGCTCATAGCATATCCTCTAACATCTTAATAGTTCTTTCTGCTTTCCCATCCGACTGCGGGTGAAAAAAAGTATTAAGACTCACCCTTGTCTCCAAACCTTTCTAAAACAACCACCAAAAGTGAGATGAAGACTGCTAAGAGATTATAGAAATAGGTACCCCATGCTACATCAGAATCTCTTTGAGGTACAACGTAGCATAATCCTTAGATGAGATGTTAGTCCTTATTGGTAAGAAGTTAGCTAACTTTTTCATCCTATTCACGATGAACCAAAGTGAATCAAATTAATTCCATGACCGAGGAAGACTAGTAATAAAATCCATAGTTATCAATTCCCACTTCCACTCTAGAAACTAGATTTCTTAATATAATCTCCGGGGACTCATGTGCTCAACATTTACTTGTTGCCACACCATGTACTTGACAACAAAATTTTCCACATACCTCTTTATATTGTTCAACCAATACATCTCCTTAAGGTCATGATACATTTTTGTTGAACTAGGATGAACAAAATAGCATTATTCATGCACCTTAGCCAAGATCCTTTCTCACAAACCATCAAATTAGGAACACATAATATCTCTTTGTACCGTAAGGTACCATCACCAGTAATCTCAAAGGCTAACATGTTTTTCCCACCTAAATCACGCTTGATCCTTATCAAGATAGGATTTAACATCTGTTTCTCCCTAGTTAAGATGCAAAGAGACGATCGAATCACTTCCTGTAAAATTATGCCACCATTCTCAGAGTCCAGGAAAAGAACTCCAAGGATAGCTAGAATGTGAATATCCTTCACAAACTCCTTCTTCTACTTATAAACATGTGCTAGACTCTATATGGATAACCAACTAAGAATATCAGAAACCACATTAGCCTTACCTGGGTAATAGTGAAGACTCATATAATAATCCTTGAGAAGCTCAAACCATATCCTTTTCCTGAGATTAATCTATTTCTGAGTAAACACATATTGCAGTCTATTATAAGCAGAAAAGATATCTACATACAATCAATACAAATAGTGTCATAAGATTTTCAACGCGAATACCAAAACTAGCAATTTCAAGTTATGCCTAGGATAATCCTTCTCATGCAGCTTTAACTATTTAGAGTCAAAAGCTATTACGTTACTATTCTGCATTAGAACACAACCAAGCCACACATGGGAAGCATCATAGTAGACCATAAACCCATCAGTTCCTTTGGGAAGAGTCAAAATTAGGGAAAAAGTCAGCTTAACCTTAAGCTTTTCAAAACTACCCATACAAGTATCCGACCATAAGAATTTTACCTTCTTCTCGGTTAACTTAGTCAATGGGTAATCTATAGTTGAAAAAATCTCTACAAACCTTATGTAGTGATAATTTAAACAAAAGAAGCTCTAAATATTGATTGGAGTTGTGGGTTAAGACCATTCTTAACCGCTTTAACCTTTTGTAGATCCACCATGATCCCTTTACTCGAAATGATATGACCTAGAAATTTGACTGCATTCAACAAAATTTCATATTTCAAAATTTTTACATACAACTGCTATTCTTTCAGGGGCTGAAACATAATGCAAATGTGATTAGCATGATCCATCTCAGTCTTAAACTATATCGGAATATTGTATATAAAAATAATAACAAAAAAATCCAAAAACAGTTGAAAGACTTTATTCATCAAATCCGTAATTTTACCAAGGCATTTGTCAACCTAAAAGAACGAACCAAGAACACAAAATTCCCATACTTGGTACAAAAGGACATCTTAGGGATATCAACCTCCCTAATTAATAAATGATGATACCCTGATAAAAGATCAATCTTGCAAGACAACTTACCACATTATAATTGATCAACCAAATTATTTATCATTTGAATAGGGTACATATTATTTACCGTCACCTTATTTACCTACCAGTAATCAATACACATCCAAAGGGAACCATCCTTCTTATGTATGAATAACACCAGCATAGCCACGGGGACATATTTCGATGGATGAAACACTTTTCTAAGAGTTCCTTTCGTTTCTCCTTAAGCTCCTTAAACTTGGCTGAAGCCATTCTGTATGGGGGAATAGAAATTGGATGAGTGTCCAAAGCATGATCAATCCCAAAATAAATCTCCCTATCCGGAGGAACACCAGGAACATCATCAAGGAAGACCTCACAAACTTCATTCACAATTGTGATGAAATAAAAAAAAGGATCCTCCAGGTTATAATTTTTAACCTGAACTAGATGATACAGACACCCCTTGGAGATCAACACTAAGTTATAGCATATGATATAAAATTTCCTCTACAAACTAAGGAACCACCCTCTTACTCAACGACCGACTCATTTAGGAATTTAAAGACTAACATATGAGTCCGACAGTCTAGAAGAACATTGCTCGAGTACTGCCAATCCATTCTCAGTATGACATCGAATTTAACCATGTGTAATTCAAATAGATTCACCAAAGTTTCACGATCACCCACAGGTACCACATAACCCATATAGACTCTTCTAGACACCACAGATTTAGCCACCAAGGTGGAAACTAAAAAGGGTTCTAAAATATACTCGGGACAAAATCAAAAATTCATAGCCACAAATAGGGTCGCATTAGAGATAGTGGACCACAGATCAAGTAAATAGTACACCTCATAGGAAAAAATTTTCAACATACTAGTCATGACATTAGGAGATGCCTCGAACTCCTATCAAGTAGTATAAGCATAAATACAAGTTTGACTAGTGCCTAAGATAGATGGTGCACCCTTTAGTGCAATAGCTGATGAAGAGGCAATTGGGACGTTATTTGTACACGAACATACCGTAGCCACTGAATAGTTCTTAATCATGTTCCCAAGCTGACCACAGCTAAAACACTTATCCCTTCTATCTTCACAGTAACCCCAATGTAATCTACTATAAAATCTGTAGAGAGAATATGATAGGCTTGATTATGCCACACTATCCTGAGATTGGGCACCTTATGCCCTGATGTTGTTGTAACCATTCAAACTCCTATCACTTAACGAGTTTGGGTAAGGAGCACTAGCCATCAAGTAGGACCCAAAATTGCCCCTATTTTTCTTTGGCCACTTCTTACCATCCTTGCCATTTTGCTATTAGCCTCTACCCTACTCAGAAAATCTAAACTTCTTGCTCTTCCACTCCCTATCTTATCCTGCTTCTTCTTTTCTTTCTCAACATACTGTATGTACATAACTAACCTGGAGCTATCTATGTCCTTGATCAAAAAGGCAGCCTTACTTTCCAATATAAATTTTTGAGACAACCCGAAAGCTAACTTTTTAATTCTAGGACTCATGCAAGAAACTAACTAAGGAGCATACTGATATAACTGGAGGAACTTCAAGGCATACCCCTTGACTGGCCTATTGCCTTTGTTTAAATAAACAAACTCATCCGCCCTTGTTTCCCTTAACTCCTGAGGAATGAAGTGGTCCAAGAAAGCATAAGAAAATTCCTCCCACTTAGATGACTTAGAATCATCACCCTTGACTGATCCCATTCATTGTACCACTGGTATGATAGTTCTTTCAGCTGGTAGGCAGTAAACTCCATGCCTTCTAAATTAGTGGCCTGAATAACATGGAAGATCTTTTCTATCTCATCCTGAAAACCTTTTAGGATCCTCCTTTACCCTAACACCAAAAAAGGTTGGAGGATTAAGCCTTATAAACTGGCGAATGCTTGTGGCCTCAGAAGATGGAGTAAGAGAAACACCATGCTCAGCTTGAGAAACTACCAATTGTACGAACTTATGGATAGACTAATGAAACTTAGTATTCATCACATATGCCAAAGGAGGTCAAGGAGAACTAAAGGGAACCAGTGGAACTCTAGAAAGGAAATCATTAATTGGACCCCTATACCAGGTTCGGACCCTATATATAGCATGGATCCCATAAAAATTATCCTCGAGTGGGATAGAGGAGTTTCTGTAAGCTTTAGATCATTAAAGAGGCATCATCAAAAAATCAAAAAAACAAAAATTAAAGGAGAATTCAAGACCTCACACTCTACGGATCAAAAACAAAACACAAGAAATAAAAACAATCCAAAATATCTCGTAGCCTCTCCCTTATAAATGTGGTGCTCTACATACCGTTAAAAGAAATGTTACTTGACATGACTTTATGGACTCCTAAATGACAATAAACCTAGGGCTCTGATACTTGTCTAACATGACCCAAATACGGCGTACTTGTGTCGGGCATCTTACTTCCAATTTGAAAGGGAGACCATCCCCAATATCACACCATAACAACCTTGTAGTCAATGTCGAGAGAATTTCAAATATATAAAAAGATAATACAATATAATTTAAAGATAGTAATAAAGTTTAAAACCATAACCCAATGTCCAATCGGTGTCAACCCTAATGCCAATACCAATACCAAGGATGACACCAATACCGACATTACCCATGACCAAAGTAGTCCCATAAATCCTCTAACTGAAATAACAGAACATTGGGTCGTGACATGCCTCTGGCCATAGCCAAAAACAAAGTCCAAGAAAACTAATAAATTGAAGATGTCCATAGCATGAAATAGAGTCTCCTAGAGTGTTGAAGCTCACCATTTCAGTCTTTCACAAAGCTATCCTCCAGTCCAAGTCACTAAGTAGGAGGAGTAGTGTGGACGGTTCCAGCATCACATGGGGATACGACGTTCGAAGACAGTTATTGGGAGAAGTCTAGCATGTACTTAGGATAAGGATAAAATAATGTCATTAATCAAAACAGAATCAAACAGCTAATATGCAATCACATGTATATGTATATATAGTTCAGGGAAACGAAACCATGTTTAGCAGGCATTAAAAAACTGTAACCTGGGTTGTGTAGCTCCACTGTCCTAAAACTACCCATAGGCTATATGGGTTCTGTTCCCCTTGTTAAAAGGGCCCCGATGCATTTTAGTCGCACGAACAGAATAAGAAAGCTGAGATAAGTATTACATCTCCTACAATATAAGTGTGACATAATACAAATGGTCACCAAGACCAAACCTCATATCAGCAAACATGAGTTTCTAATTTTTGTCCCCCCAGAACCTTCACCTTCAATGACTTTCCTAAACACCCCTCCCCCTTTTAAGCCCATATTAAACTATTTCACATTCATACCATTTACCAAGGAGTATTTTAATTAGACATTAACCATTGGTATTGGAATATGAAATTTAGATCTGGAAAGTCTATTTATATATGCCAGACCAAAGCCATTAAACCAATTTGACTCCAAAGTTTCAAATTAAACCAAAGCCATAGCCATTAAGACCTTTACAAGTAATTTAAAACCAACAAACCCAAATTAGGTTCCACTACCTTTTATTTAATGCAAGGATTTCAAGAATAGTCAAACTATGTGACAAAATACATTCTCATCGGCATTTTAACACTCATGTTGAGGTCATATAGTTTCCAAAACCAAAACCATGTATCAATCGACCATTCCCATGTAATCACATGTTCAAAACCATAAATATATCATGAAAACCATAATAAAAATAAGGGAAAATATTATCCAACCATGAACAACAAAAAACCCTAACATCTTTTTTAAACAAAAATAATGCCACAATAATGCTCTGAAAACTAATCATTAAAACATGCTTTTAGTTTAACTAATAATTAGGGAAGAGTAACATGACTTAGACAATAAGAAAGATAGAGGGATTCACTTTTGAAAGCCCCTAATTGAATGCCTTGTAGAAACCCTATCCTTTTCTTGAACCAAGAGCTTGAGAGAGATTTTAAGTGTTTGATGTGGAATAATAGGTTAATGAATCCCCAATAGGGGTTTTATGTCATGCGGTAAAAAGGAATTAAGAGGGGAAATATCCTGAACACCCCTAAGTTAAACTATAAATATTCCACAGGTGGTTACGAGTTCACCCTCCAATTCATCACCATAACCTATGACTTGTACCATAAAGTAATATCTATAACAGAAAGTTGTTCACTCACACATTGTTCACCATATGACTTCAATACCTCAAATCATGACTAGAGCATACGACTCGTGTGGTCCAGTTACACCCAGGACTAAATCAAAAGGGATTGACATTAGACATCACACGACCTCTCATCGTGACTCATAACCATACTCACCACTCTTAGTGACCCACTATTACTCAGAACCATGTTAAGTCACTAGGTTTCAGATTAATTGATGGACTACCCAATAACCCATTACCAAACCATATGATTCGTATCAACCAAGGCAAAACTATAAAATAAAATAAACCATCATCAACTGGACATCTTACGAGCTGGGTCACCTAACACGTTCCTATACCATAGAACTCGTATGGTGAGTCGTTACAAAGGCACTGAGTTTAAAGCATAGGAATTTTTCAACGGCCTAAACCCAGGGTGTTTAACAGTGATTTGAGACTCGCATCTTTGCGATTTAGCTACATAACCCTCATTAAGCCCAATTAAAAC
Source organism: Capsicum annuum (assembly GCF_002878395.1). Taxonomy (NCBI): domain Eukaryota; kingdom Viridiplantae; phylum Streptophyta; class Magnoliopsida; order Solanales; family Solanaceae; genus Capsicum; species Capsicum annuum. The sequence continues at coordinate 46,047,429 of NC_061114.1, forward strand.
AATTTTCAAATAACCCATTCATTAACCAAGGAATTATATGTTAAGGAACACCACTGGTATTTTTATACCATTTTTCTTGAAATCCTAATATCATGCCATTACCATTCCATTAAATCAAAGGAGTGCCTTGAACCTCTTTATTCAGTGAGTCACATTGGAGGAACGGCTCGACCTTCTTCAGTTTATCAAATTAAATTAGAGGAATGTCTTAACCCCCTTTTGTTATTAAATCAAAACACAGCCAACAAGTCATTAAAAATCCATATACAGTATTAAACTAGTTTTTCAATGCAATTATATAGGTATTTAATACAAACTAATTGACAATTCCACAATTCAAAGCCATTCACACAAGTGGGTTGAGGGAATACACTTGTTCAAAACTTATTTCAAAGTTCTAAAATTTTAATTTGAGGGTTTATCTTGACCCCCATTGCAGTTACCATTCCGATGCACACCATTAGTTTAACAACATTTAATTTAAATCACGAACAACTTATGAAAACCATGCAAATAACAATTCAAGGATCAACCATTCCAAAAACCTCAACCTATATCAAAATTGTCACTACTCGAGCTGAGGAACTAGCCGAGATGGGCATTTTAAATAACAAAGGCCCGAGAGACCCCTTAGCCTAGCCTACTAGTGATATTTTCTGCTCTAGGTCTAGACCCGCATTACTTTAAAATATGTCACTAGGGAGTAAATTTTGATTACTTAAATACCCAACATCCCTCCTATATTTTGCTGATGTGGGACTGTTTATCCTATGTTGGGGTGTTACATACATCTCCCCTTATGGACTCAATGTCCTTACTAATGTTTGCTCTACCGAATTAGATTTTCCTAAACATAGGACTAAGGTTTGCCCCGCTTTATCAAGATTTGGTTAAAAATAGTTTGAAATCTAGCCTACATCTATAGGGCTGACATAAGAGCGACTCTGATACAATTTTGTCATAACTCAAGCCGAGGCCCTAGCCGTGAAGGGCATCTCAAACAAGAAAGTCTTAAGAGATCCCTTATTCCATCCCAATAGTGATATTTTCCACTCTAGGTTTAAACCCGAACGACTTTAAAATACATCACAATGGAGTAAGGCTTGCTTACCTATAAACCCACCATCTCTCTTGTGTTTTGCCGGTGTGGGACTCCTTATCATATGTTGGGGTATTAAGAAAACAAACATTCAAATCAATACAATTAACCTATTTAAAACACAAGATTTTCACAAATTAAGATTTAGGGAAAAGTAGAATTTCTGAGATACCAAGATTTATAGAGAGAAACCAACTGTTGGATGTTATGGATACCAATTACTTGAAACCCTAGTTTGTTTTTTCCTTAGGTGTTTGATAGAGTTTGGGAGAGTGTTTATGAGTAATAAGTGTAGAAACTAATGCCCCAAAAGTGTTTAATATTCCTGGGCTCTAACTATGGGAAAAGAAAGATGACCAAAATTCCACTTAATAAGTAGACTAAAATTTGATCACCTAGTCGATACAAGTCACATGACGACTCGTAACAAATAGTTGTGAGTCTTCCCTTAGACTGGTAGTCATGATTGTATCGTAGGGTATGCACACTGGTCTGACTATGAGTCATACCCTACAAATCATATATAGACCTTACAACTCGTATAGTCTAGTCAACACAGAAATGTTTGGCCACCCTTATTGTGAGGCTATAAGAACCACTGTGCGACCTTTAATGGGTGTTGATGACTCGTTGGATGCCAAAGTTGAACAACATATACACTTATCCAAATACACTAGTTAGGATACGATTAGAGTCCTATGACTTATATAAACACCCTACCACTCTTACGATGAGCTGTAGTTAGGGTAGTGAGATTAGAGATCAAGAAAATTTCAAGGGAGAAAAATCTAGCGTATTTCATTATCCCCTCTTAGGATCATTCAACCTTAAATCCGACACGGGGAACAAGAATGGATATTTGGAATTTGTTTCCTCTTTAGCCTCTCACGAAACTCATCCACCATAAATAATACACCTACCAACACATAAATATAAACTCACTTCACCACTACGTTTTCTGTTATGACTACAATAAGCTACTATTTCAATCTCCTAATTCCTCTTTGAGACTGACACAAAACTATAAGAGTCTATGTACAACAATATATTCCTTCCATGTTAGAACCTAATTAAGAGTTAAAGGTACTAGCGTAAGCTACAGAACCCTATACTTTACATCCCTCAAATAACACTACACCATGTCATCAATACAATCAAAGAGCCTCCGATTTGAAATTAAGGAGTACTAACACATAACACCATGGTTTGTGTATTTGTCAATCACACCATCCACGCTGCCCATCTTTTCTACACCTACATAAAGTATATCCAACTCTAATCAATATCATAAAGGTTTCACCATATATAATTTTCTTAACTGTTTTACTTAACAAAAGTTTGTCTTACTCTTCCACCTTCATCTATGGCCCTAGCATGAGAAACCATCTCCAAAAATTGTCGCATCAAGAACATCCGTGCCCTTATATATAACATTACTATTCTTCCAAAGCCACTACCAAACTATAAAAAGGAGATTCACTCTGAAACTACAGTACAAACATCAGGGATGGGAGGGTTACTTCTCAGTTATGTCTCCTATCTGGTGTACTACTAAGAGTTAAACATGTGAAATAAGACATGGTACAATGTGCACAAAATACTTCATAGCTACTACCTAGATCATAAATAGAGGGCTATTTCAGCATATACATAACATAACATAAGTTCTTTGGACTGTCATAGTGGAAAACACCAGTGCAGATACCATTGGTCATATAAAATGGAGCTAAGACATATTTATTCAATAAATAAGACAAGGACTGTTGCTTGAAACTACTACCCCTCATTTGAAGGACTGAGAATAATCGCGAGCTTATAGATACAGCATTACTTTGGGCTAAGATATGACATAATAAATGGTAGAAAGTAGGACATACAGTTTCATAGAGCCAAGCATAAAGTGAGACATGAGTTCATGAGTATCATAACATAGAGCTTGAATATTTGGAAACTTGGATTTCTAAGAACCATTATCAGTTCTAGGTGAGGGGTTAGAGAATGCACATACACTATATAGGGCACGTGCACCATAGGCATAAGCACTATAGAATACACATGACATTGGTACAATGACCTCTTAAACAAAACATAAAGAAATCACTAGAATAGGAGTAGATTTTCCATGACCCTTCCCTAAAACTCACCATCATGAGAAAATTCAACATCAATGATCACCATTTTATCCTTGTTAACATACTCTCTTACATAAACTATAAGCACATCACTCCGCACCATGGAGTGTCATCGTGTACATGAATAAGGTACATCAAACACTTACATACTGAACAACTCATCTAATGAGATACTTCCTGGGTCTAACATTTTCTTATAAACTTAATGTTCTTATTTATAAAAGGACATGACCCCAATTAAGAAATCTAACAGTAAACTTCTGGTATACATCATAATTTCCCACTCTAGCATTTCCTAAGTTATCAACTTAACCTCTTTCACATATACCACCAAATCTATCAATTTACTCTCACAATTCTTGTAACACTACCCTCTAGATATAGAGAGTAAACTCAGAGACATCTATGATATGCCAAAAGACCCAATAACCAATACCCAAGTCTGCAGTAATATCCACAAAGCCTTTGACCAACTAAGTATTAATGAGAGTTGGGGAAAGCCCTAGATAATAGCCAAAATAAGTCCAAATGAAAGAGTCTATAGCATAAAAAAATCTATATCATGAAATAAGGTCTTAAAAAGTAAGCAAGCTCACCACTATAATTTGACACCCAAGCTATCCCATGATAAACTAGTCACTACACTGGAAAAGAAGAAGTATGTTTATGCCTATATTGCATGGGGATAAAATGTCTAGAGATTGCTAGCGAGTTTAGTGCTAGCAAGTAACTCAGGAATAAGGGATAAATTAATGTCATGATCCATAATCCAAATCAGTCCAAAATCCAAATGCATACAAGCATATGCATATACATATAAATATATAATGTTTAAGGGTAGGGACCAAGGTTTAGCATGTAATTTAAAAACCTTAGCCTAGATTGTGTAGCTTAAACTTTATAAAAAGGCACCCACGAGTGTTATGGGTTCATCTCCCATTGTTGATAAGGCCCTAGTGCATGTTAAGCACATGAAAATAAGATATTATGAAAGGTAACGGAATCCATCCTACTCTATGCCATCCATATTAAAAATATATGTAGTGTGATATCAACAAACAATCATTTAGACGAACCCTCACATCAGCAAACATGAGTTTTCAATATTAGTCCTTCGGGACTCACGCTTTCATAGTTAGCTATTACAACCCTTTTAAGACCAATTAAAACATTTAACATACATAACCCAAGTATTATATTAAGAAGTCAATCATAAAAGCATCATTAAGTTGTATCGTCATACAGACTATAGCTTGCAAGCAATGTCATTAACACAATAGTTTTGGGGAATCTTGTACCCCAAACTCCATTATTAGATCAACTTAGAGGATTCCTTTGTATCCCACAACATTTTTAAGAAAATAATTCACTTAGGATAGTCCATTATGCCCAACAAGGTTTTCAAGAAAGTCATTCACTTGGGGGAGTAAATTGTACCCATAAGGTTTTCAAGATCATTCTTATCTATTACCCATTAATGATATGCATTAATTTTAAGGATGTAGACCAAACCAAGTTATTAACGACATTCCAAATACAATTATCCAAATGGGATAGGGTTCTTATAAACTTCAATACCAAAATCCTCTTATTTTGGGAATCCTTGGACCCCTAAGTACATTATTTGAAAGTTTGGGGAATCCTTGTACCCCTTATTTCATTCACCCTTCCCCTACACCATAATGAGTGTACAAACAAAAATTCAATGAACATTAAATAAAAAGTAATCATGGGAAAAACATTCAAACAATTTATATCCAAAACCCTCAACCCATAGTTCAAAATGCAGCATCAAAACATATGAATAATGAATTAATTTCATGCCATCAAGAAAATTAAAGTGTAAGGAGAGAGATACATGTCTTACACACACATTAAATTTGAAGAAATTTAGAACTTGGAACCCAAAAGATGAAGTACGATGAAACCCCTAAGCTTTTTTGGGGTTTTGTGTTTAAGAGTGAAATAATAGATTTTTATCTTTGAAAACTGATAGAAATAGCCTCATATAGTGTTTAATCATCTTACATTAGATAAAAGACCTCACTATCCCTCATACAAAGGTAATTAAAACAAGACAACGTGACTTTTTTATATCTCTATGGCCTAGCCTTAACACAAGCCTAACCTTATTACCAGGCTTCTTATCACAAAGATTATCCTCTGGTACATGGTGTTATCATGGAGGCACACTACCTCCATTCCACATCTAAATTATGAAGGCTAACGTCCATGATATATAAAAAATATGGAGGCTCACAGCCTTGGAATTCAAAAATGACCCTGAACCACCTTCGAAAATTGTTAAACTCACTCTAATCACGCTTTAAACATCCCTAAGCACATCTCAGGTCAAAAATAAATATTTTAAACACGAGAAAGTCAAAACATAAAGAAATTTTTTTTAATGGTGCTACAATTGTAACACAAATGGAAAGATGAAAGGTGAAACAAGAAAAACAGGCTATACTAACTCAAAATAGGGATCAAGGGATATTTATTCATATTTGGAAGGTAATTTAGGCTAAAAGTGGACTTATCTCAAGAATGGGACATGATCCTTTCCTGAGAGACTATACTACAACCAAGGCATGACAAACAAGAAATGTTCTGGATGCAACACATAAAGGAAACTATGTAGTATCTCACACACACGTAAAACAAGGTCCCATCACAAACTACTACCTATCCGGTTTATGCAAAAGTTATCTATGATTATCATGTCCCTAATTTTAATAACATGATATTCATAATAGTCACATGTGTACACACATTAAACAATTCATAACAAATTTTTTGAGGGGTATTATTTTTTTGAAAAATAAAAAATAAAGTACATCAATTGCCTTCTATACTAATTTTCCCTTTGTCAAAACACAAAAACTCAACATAATATGAAATAAAACATAATATGTCCTAAATATGTCGGGTCTACTTAGAACAAGACTTTTAGAAAATAGGGCACAGTAGCAAAAATCCAAAGAGGGCATCAAGACCCATAAGCAATCCTATCCCCAGCAAAGAGACATCTATTATCCCTAATGCATTGGTTCTCTACAAAGTAAGAGAGTTAAAAACATACCTTTTACATCATAGGTGTGTAGATCCAACGTCAATCATAATAAAATAAATGCATGTACATTTGATTGCCTCCCATGAAGTACCTGATTTAACATTGCGGCATGACGTGGCTATGTTGGCTTCTTAGACCTCACCAACATGCCCATGAGTATCTTGATTACTCAGAATTCATCAACGTATCCCAAGAGTTGGCCTTCAATTTTCTCTTTCCTATTTAAAATTATGAATTTCACCCATAATTGTTTTTCTGATTTCCTACTATGCCTAAGTTTGGTAGTATAAAAATAAAGGAACCAAGCAATATATATGTCATGTTGCAACTTTTGGACCTTAAGTGAGGAATCTTAATCTTTGATTTTGGCTCAATAAATTCAAGAATATAGACATATTCTTTTTCGTACTTCTTGCACTATTCTATGGGCCTAGATGGCTCGATTAGTATCGTACTATCCAAACATAATGTAGAAAAATGCTTAGAATAAAGATAAAAACATCTTGACTCATGAATAGCATTTTTATTTACACCCTCATATAACTCTAGAATGCTATTTTGAGCAGTGCCAATTTACATAAAAGTCTGATCAAGTGTTGACTCCTCTAATTTTAGCTCCTCAATTTGTCTTCTAAGAAGTTTTTCAAACTCACACTACTCGTAACTAAATTGTTGGGTGTTACACACATCAATATTTACATTCAAGTCTATTTGTATATTGTGAATATCCAAGCCAAACCTATAAACCTTTTGAATAAATTTATGCTTTTCTTTATAAGGAGTATCAATGTTTTTAGCATGCTCTAATTATACACCAATGATAAATCTATCACATTTCTATAATAATGCTCTATATCAAATGGAAAAAGATCAATAAAAATAGAGTCATCATCACTCCACCCTTCCTATTTTAAATATGTCACATCCAAAGAGTAGCAACATATAAGAAATTAAAATCCTAAAAACTTTAACAAATACAATAAATAATTCAAAATAGTATTCCCCAACAACACCAAAATTTTGATATCACCCTAAGGTACACCTCAAATTAAAGATAAAGGAGTTGATCCAAAATAAGTAACCCAACTCATGTTGGGGTGAACCAAAAAGAAATACGTCAACTATCTCTTAAATATATTAAATCAATGGGCAGTATCGAAAAGTAAATAGGTGGTTATTGTTGCAATCTGTGAAAACTAATAAGATATAGAATGCTTTGGTTGTAGTCAATCTAAAATTAATACTAGGACTATGTTCCCCCTATCTTCTCAACTTCATAGGTGTATTGAGCTATATTTAACCAATCCAATATCTTATATTCTGAATATGATGAGTTATGTATCTCCAATCGTCTTGTAGATTCACTAGTGAATTTCACTCTTTACCTTTTGAGTCTCAGAGTGTAACTTTACTATCTTTTATTCTAGATAATATATTAACTATTACCCTTTGAGTCACTAGTTAGTTATATGAAGATAGTTATCTTATGTAGATGAAGATGATTAGCCCATTTTAAAAATTAACTCCAAATTACCGTTGTGATATTCTTTTCATAGTATGTCCCTCTTCTGTAAATCAAGTAGTGAATATAGGTGGGATCCTAATATTTTCAACCGCTAAGAAATCTATTAAACTTTAGATGTTTACAATATATGCAAGAATATTTAGCACATCTTTTCACTTCCCCAACTTTGTTAATTCACTATGGTTACCATACCCTAGATAAGGGATTTTGCTACTCATTATTGTGAAACAATCAATGGAATTCATACTCAAATCACTAAATTTATCCAACAAGATGTTATGACAAAACCCAAAGCATCATATTAAGAATTTAATAAAAAATAAGAACAATGCAATCCCAAGACCAAAATTAACTCTCAGAATCAAATATTTATTTGTAATTAATAAGTTTGCATAAATTTTAACCATAGGGAATTCCATAGCATAAACTAACAAAAAGTAGTCAAAATGGTATTTTTAGATTACATGGAACCCCTAGTAATTCAATCCAAAATGATGCAAGAATTTTGAGTCAGTGGCTACTTATGGACCCACCAACAAGGTGTAGGTGGTACCTATACCAAGTAGGTGGGTGTCCATAAGTGGTGCCCTAAATTTTGCTCTCTGAATTTAAATTTATGGCAACTACACCACTATCTACACCTCATAGGTTGTACCTATGGGGTGTAGGTGCCTTGGTTGATCATTAATTTTTAACTTTTCTTTTTGTTTTCTTCTAGTTTGCTTCCAACACCTAGTTTCTTACAAAATCACAACAAAAACACATCAATTTAAATAAAATAAACATAATTACATGCATATTCTCAAAGTTTAAGAATCGCATGTGCCATAAAACTAAGGTACATCGGTTGATTTCGAAAATAGGGCGAGCTCGTGGAGTCAGAGTTGCCCATTTTGTCTTCTACTATCTATGTATAGAATTTCATTCTTCAAAAAAAATAGTATTTGATAATGTTAGTACTTACATTTGTTGTATCAGTAGCTTTTGTACCATCACTACTAGGCCGTGGATGGTTCTGAATATTTTATCTATTTTATTGCCTGCCATTATTACCTTATTATTTTCTAACTCTTAAATTTTTTATTTTTGACTTTTCGGCCATTTCCCATCAAATTAGCCCATTGCTTATAATTTTGGGTTATTGTTTTACCTACCTACTAATGAAATAAAGTAGGTGCCATTATGACTTTAAATTGGGTTGTGAAAGCCATACAACCAGCTGGCGGGTGAGGTCACTTATATGTTATACATGGTAGACCTGAGGCACAGTCTTGAAATATTCTTATTATAGGTATGATCTCTATATGCCATCATCCAGCTTTTCCTTTATTTGAATCAAGATCAACTTATTTTTATGTTTCTTCTCATTATGCACTATGGTTCTAGGTATCAAGAGTTTCGTTACCTGTGCCATTATGTGTATCTACTTCCGCAAGTGAATTTTTAGTAGTTAATTGCTTAAATAGATCATGTGTTATGACTATTCAAGAGTTTGATAGTCAAATAGATCTTATTGTCTTAGATATGGTGGTTTTGAATGTGATTCTAAACGTGGACTAGCTATCCCCTTATAATCCATTTTTGGATTAATTTTTCAAGATCGCAACTTTACTTATTCCTGGCATACCGCCAATGTGGAAAAATTATTATGTTATAGGTAGGAGAATAATATCTAGGAGTTGCGAGTCTTATCTTTCTTATATTTGTGATGCTAGTTTGAAGAGTCCTTATCTTGACTCTATTCTTATAGTCCATGATTTCCCCGATGTTTTCCTACTAATGTACATGGTCTTCTCATGGTTGTGTATGATATTGACTTTATTATTTATCATGATATTGCGTGTATTATTGATCTTAAGTTAGTAACATCTTAATTTGGTCACATGACCTATTTCTATAGCCCCTTATTATATGGCTCCTACTAAGCATAATGACCTACATTCTCTACTTTAGAATATTTTAGTTAAGGGTTTCATTAGGATTAATGTATTGCCTTGAGGTGCTTCTATCTATCTTATGGAGAAGAAAAAGGATGGTTCCTTGCGTATGTGTATTGATTACTAGCAGCTTAATAAGGTGATAGTTAAAAATAAATATGATATTCCTCATATTGATGACTTGTTTGACTAGCTTCAAGGAGAAGTAGTGTTCTCTATGATTGACTAGAGATTTGACTACTACCAAGTGATGCTTTGAGAAGACGACATCCCAATGATAACCTTTAGGACTCGCTATAGCCATTATAAGTTCCTGGTGAGTCCTTTTTAGTTGATTAATTTCCCAGCTACATTCATGGATTTGATGAACTGTGTGATTAGAACTTATTTTGACTCTTTCATGATTGTGTGCACTAATTACATTTTTTTGTATTGTAGGAGCAAGGATGAACATATGAAATATTTAAGGATTGTGCTGTAGACTTTGAGAAATCATAGGTTGTTTGCAAAATTCTAAAAGTGGAATTTTTAGATCGAGTCGATGACATTCCTAGGTCATATCGTGTCTAATGATGGGATTATGGTCGACCCGACGATGATTGAGGCTATTCGTTATTGGACTAGGCCTACATCTCTATTTGAGGTTTATAGCTTCATTTGTCTGTCTGGTTTCTACACATGGTTCTTTGATGGTTTTGCTACTATTCCAGCACCTATGATAAGATTAACCTAAAGGAAGGTTCTTTTCCAGTTGTCTGGAGAGTGTGAGTTGAGGTCTTCGAAGTTGAAGGGTTTTCTCACTTTAGCTCCTATATTCACTATTCCTATTCAGAGCAAGGTATTTACCATAGGTTTTGATGCTTCTGGTATTGGATTGTGTTGTGTATTGATGCAACAGGGCTAAGCCAATGTTTACAAATTAATGCAGCTGAAGATTCATGAGCACAACTACCCTATTAATTCTTTGGAGTTGTCAATGGTAGTTTTTACGCTTAACATTTGGAGGCATTATTTGTATGGCGTACATTGTGAGATCGATATGGATCATCATAGTATTTAGCATCTTATTACCTTGAATGAGCATAATTCTAGGCAGCATAGATGAATGAAGTTTCTGAAGGATTATGAAATATCTATTCTATACCAACTAGGCAAAGAGAACTTGGTAGCAGACGACTTGAGTCAGAAGGCGGTGGGTATCGGGAGTTTGGCATCTATTTCAGTTTTTGAGAGTTCGTTGGTGTGGATTATCCATTCCCTAGGAAAATGTTATGTATGATTGCAAGACATGACCCGAGGCCTTATAGTAATGGGGATCCCAAGTAAAACAAGGGCTGGGGTCCACCCCTATTACCCAACATAACCATCCCAACACCTACCATGAGTAGGATGAATCTCGAACATATAACAAGATAGTTTGTAATTGCACAATTCCATACTCTGGGATAGGTCTAAAACCATGGCCGACCTAAATGAGTCCAACCATCCAAACCCAACTAATAACAAACTACCAAACAATAACCGTAAACGAACAACCAAAATAATAAGCAGACCAAGTTCCAAAACATAACATAAAAGGATGGAACAACGAAAAATTTAGAAACCCAAAGATGTCATCTGTGAGCATAATGAAAACAAGATCTAGAAACTTCCTAAACACCCAGTTCATCAAAGCCATAAATGTTGTTGGGGTATTAGTCAAACCGAATGATAACACCATAAACTCAAACTCCACATATCGAGTTTAAAAAGATGTCTTAGAGATATACACCTTCCTAATCTTAAGATGATGATACCCAGAGCAAAGATTAATCTTTAAAAAAGAATTTTCCACCTTAAAACCAATCAAACAAGTCATCTCTTCTGGAATAGGATACTTTTTCTTGACCTTTACCTTATTCAACTACCTATAGTCAATGTATATCTGAAGGAAACTATCGTTCTTATGCACGAATAAAACTTGGGTACCCCAAGGGGACACACTAAGACAGATGAAACCCTGATACAAAAGATCCTGAAGTTTCTCCTTGAGTTCTCTCAACTCAGTCAAAGCCATTCCATAAGGAGTAACAGATATTGGACAAGTGTCTTGACCTAAATCGAAATAAAAGTCAATTTTCCTATCTACAGGAACAACAGGTAGATCATTCAAAAAGGCCTCAGGAAACACATTCACTAACGGAATTGAATTAAAATAAGCACCTTTTGAGTTAGAATCTTTAACCAAAACTAGATTATAGAGACACCCTTTAGATATTAACCTTTAAGCTCTAAGATATGAAATAAACCTCCCGCTAAGAGCTAGGGAACCACCATCTTATTTAATTATTGGTTCACTAAGGAACCTATAGACAACCTTACGGGTCTAAGAATTTAAGAAACATAACAAGAGTGTAACCAATCCATCCCCAAAATAACATCAAAATCTACCACATCAAGTCCAAAAAAATCCTTCAAAGTCTGCCTACTACAAATAAATACCACACATACCCTCTAGACCTTTTTAGCAAAAATAGGGTCACCTTCCGAGGTAGAGGTAGAAAAAGGATCTTAAATAACCTTAGGATAAAAACCAAAACACATAACCACATATGGGGTCACATAATAGAAACTAGACCCTGGATCAAGCAAATAATAGACTTCACAAGAAAATATTGTAACATACCAGTGAAGACATTAGATGATGCCTCAAATTCCTACTAAGTAGCAAGAGCATACAACCTATTCCAACCTAGGTCAGTACCAAAAGCAGAAATAGATGTAGAAGCAACACCCTTTGGTGTAAGAGAATAAGATGAAGCAATCAGAGCCTCATATACTTCGAAAGCACCGTCACTAATTGAAAAACTCCTGATCATATGGCCTGGCTGACCATAATTGACACACTCGTCCCTCCCCTCATTATAAAAACTCCTATGTAAAATACCACCGAATCAACAAGGTGGGCATGCCGAGGTCAAATAAGCCCCACTTTCCTGAGATTAGGCACACTGTGCCTTGAAATTTTTGCCACCATGTCGACGCAACCTGACTATTTAGATTAAACATCACTAGCTATAAAAAAGGAAGAAGAACTCCCCTACTTCTTTTTTATCCATTTACTGTCATCTCGACCACCTTATTTTTAACTACGACCTTGTTCAGACAATCTGAACCTCTTACCCTGCCTTTCCCTAAACTTAGATTGCTTTCTCTTTTAAACAACCTACTTCATATGAACAATCAAACTAGAAATATCCATATCCTTGATCAGCAATGCAATCTTGCTTTCAAGGATAAACTCCTGAGATAGTCTAGAAGTGAACTTTCTCATCTTTTCTCACATATCAGACACCATATTCGTAGCATACCTTGACAGCTGATGAAACTTCAAGGCATATTTCTTGACATACATTTTCCATTTCCTTAATTTAACAAAATTCTCTGCTTTTGCTTCTCTCAACATCACCTATCAACCTATCCGACTTCTCATACCATTGGTATGTCATATCCTTAAGCTGGTAGGCAGTATAATTCACCCCTTCAATATTTGATTCCTGTATCACCTTGATGATTTTATCCATTTCTTGGAAGAAACCCTGAGAATCCTTCTCCACCTTCACTTCAATAAAAGTGGGAGTATTCATTTTCATAAATTTGCCAACAATTATGGCCTCAGCAGGTGAGACACCAGATGTATCTCGATCATCCTGAGCAGTAACCAACTAAGCAATAACATGAATTTATTAAAATATTCCACATTAGTCGTCTCACCCTGAGGACTAGTAGAAAGCAGTATAACTTCAAAAATATTAGGGATTGGATATATAGACCAAGTATAAATCCCCTGAGTAGTGTGAGTCCTATAACATAGTCCCCAGCTAGGATAGAAGAGTTACTTTGCATCTCAGATCGTGTAGGCATGATCTAAAAAGCGAATAAACTAGTATTAGAGAGAACCTTAGACCTTAAAACTAGAAATAGAATACCAAGAAATTGAAACATTCCTAAATACCTTGTATCATCTCCCTTATGAGTGTGGCACGCTACACACTACTAAAAGAGACTCTACTTGGCATGAATTTGTGGACTCCTAATTAACCATGAACCTAAGGCTCTAATACTAGCTTGACACGACATGACCTAGGGAATTTTTGTAATGGGCATTCCAAAGCTAACTAGGATTGTGGACAACCCCCATTATCTAACCCAACCATCTAATGCGTACCCTGAGTCGAATGAATTTCAAAAATATAACAAGATAGCGTGTAATTACACAATTCTAGACTCTAGGATAAGGCTATTACCATGGCCAACCCAAAAGATTCCAACCATCTGAACTCAACAAATGACCAATTACGAAACCATAACCATAAACCAACAACCAAGATAATAACCAAACCATGTTCAATAACATAACATAAAAGAATGGAACAATGAGAAATTTAGTTTGATAGAAATATCCCCAATACCAATACCTATACAAAGGCTCATACCAATACCGATCCTACCTATACCAATCTATAGTAGTTCCATAAAATTCTCTATCAAAAAGAAAACCAATATCCTATTGTGACATTACACTAACACTAGCCAAAACCAATATCCATATGATATCAAAAGTATTTAATAATATCCATGAATATAAAATTGAGCCTTCTGGAATATAGAAGCTCCTCACTTCAAAACAACAGGCCAGATCTCAAAATTTGATCGCTAAGCAGGAAGAGTAGAATGGTCGGTTCATGTATCACATAGGGATATACCCGCTCGAGGATTTGTTAGTGGACGAATGCTAGAAAGTGCTTAGGATAAGGATAAAATAATGCCATCAAGTAAAACCAAGTGAACCAAACATATGTAAACAAATTGTATTCATATATAACTATACTAGTAATTAAAATTGGGTTTAACATACATTTGAAATCATTAACCTAGGTATGTGTAGTTTAGCCAACCCTACGGTCTATATGGGTCCAGTGAAACCACCTAAATAGGACTCAATGCATGTAGACACATGAATAAGAGATAACAAAAAAGTAAGACATTTCCAAGTACACTTTGCTCTACATGATACATATGTATAACATACTTATAGGATTCCTATGTATATTATAGTATCATATATGGTTGCCATAAGCAACCCCTCATATTGGTAAATATAAATTTCTAGTGTCCATCTATTGGAATAGCACCTTCACAGTTAGCTATCACACCCCGCTATTATTAACTCACTAAACCTTTTTCAAACCAACCAAACCATTATTTCATTATTATTAACCAAGGATATAAGTAGTGGTATCATCACACCAACTATAGTTTGCAAACAATGTCCTTAGTCAACCTTTTTATGTAAAGAGACTCTCATATACCCATAATTTACATTATTGGTCAATGTGGGGAGTCCCATGCACCCTACAAGTTTTCTATTATCAAGTTGCTAGGGGGATTCACTGGTACCCTACAAGGAAGTTTAATTAACCATAACTATAACCACCAACCCTTACCATTTATCCTTTAAAAAATGTTTAGATAATTTATTTTGCTAAGGGTTCCATTAAAAAACCATACCATGCTATTTCTATTAAAAATCCAATAGTATAGTAAAAGCATTATCATAGTGAGAAATTGGTTCTAAAATCTAAGTTAATTTAATAAGTTTCAGATAAAGTGAAGGAAAAACCCAAACTAAATGACCCATATCCAATAACATGGCTCATACTAACAAAAGTTGTACCTATTTTAGAAACCAATCCCACCTACCAACCAATATTGTTTAGTATAAGACCACCCCTTATGAGCCGTATTGCTTCATACGATTACTACCCCAAAGTAGTATCAGGTCTAGAAACTCAGAAATCAGGGAAATTTTCTAAGGGTACCAATCCTAAGGTGTTTCGTATGACTTGAAATCTCAACATCCAAGAGTATGCTTGCTAGTGCTTAGGCAGAGTCTACCTTATTTAAGAACATTCAAAGTTGTAAGATTTAGTATAGGGGACATTGTCTCAATTATGATCAAGTGCTGAGTGATGTGTTCTGGAGAGATATCATAGATTCTAATGGTATTCATAGATGTGATAATTGTATTTGTGTTTTAAGGTCTACAGACTTGATTAAGTCAGTATTCTTGAGTCTCACAGCTTAATATATACTATTCACCTTGGGAAATCTAAGATATATAGGGATTTAAGGAAACATGATTTGTATAGTAGCATGTAAAGAGATATAGTAGAATTTATAGCTTAGTATGTATGTTGTTTATGAATACATACTATCCAACATTAAGTGTAAGTGGATATTTCCCCACTTAACGTACTAAGTGTTTAATGATAGAACAATAGGGTAAATAACCTCCCAAATAGTTTAGAAGTCGTGGGTCCTTATTAGGTTAAGTGGGTAATATCCTGATTGCCCCTACTTAAACTGCATAAAAATCTTGTCATAGTGTATACGTACACCATACCGGTCGTATCCACCAATATGAGTTGTACCTACCACTCATACACTAGGCTTCTTTTTTGGACCCAACACTATCCAACATATAATTTACCTAAACCAAGTCGTACCCAAGTATACGGCTAGTACTCTTTATCCATAACCTTAAAAGAATAGAATCATAAGAGGTTTGAACACTGTCCACTATACAAGCCTATGGTATGACTCATACTCTAGCTTACATATCATGGTAAGAAACTCGTACTCAGATCCAAGTTAATTTACTAAGTTTCAAATAAAGTGAAGAACACCCCAAACTAAATGACCCATATTCAATAATATGACTTGTACCAACCAAAGTCATACCTATTTTAGAAACCAATCCCACCTACCAGCCAATATTGTTCAGCATATAAAAACCCCATATAATCTATATTCGTTCATACAACTAGTACCCTAAAGTCATATCAGGCCTAGAAACCTAGAAATTAGGGAATTTTTCTAAAGGTCCTAAACCCAAGCTGTTTCGTATGACTTAAAACCTTAAACTCCAAGAGGATCATTGCTAGTTTTTAGGTGAATTTTACCTTATTTAAGAACATTCAAAGTCGTTAGATTGAGTAAAAGGGACTTTATATCATATGTGATCAAGTGCTGAGTGTTGTGTTCAGGAGGGATATTATAAATTCTGAAGGTATTCATATATGTGATAGTTGTATTTGTGTTTCAAGGACTAGAGACTTGATTAAGTCAATATTCTAGAGCCTCACAACTTAAGATACACAATTCACCCTAGGAAAGCTAAGATGTATTGAGATTAGAGGCAACAACATTTGTATAGTGGCATGTAGAGAGATATAGTGGAATTTATAGCTTGGTACATATGTTGTTAATCAGTGATGAGTTAATATCAATGGTTGTCTAGCCTAGTATAGAGATTGACTATCCCTATGTTAAAGTAAGGCTAGATCACCATGGACTTTGTTAGTGGATTCCCTCATATTGCTCGTTGTTTTGATGGTATTTGGGTCATTATAGATTGTTTTACCAAATAGGTACATTTACTTTCTATTTAGATTTCCTTTAGTATTGAGAGGTTAGGTCGTATCTACATTCAAGACAATGTTTGACTATGTAGAGTGCCCATATCTATTATTTTAAACTATGGCTTATTATTCACTTCTACTTTTTTGAGAGAATTTTAGGATGAGTTGGAAACTCAGTTGGATCTTAGCACCTCTTTTCACCCTCAGACTGATGGGCGGTCGTAGCATGCTCTTCAGGGTATTTAGGATATGCTCCAAGCTTTTGGTATTGACTTTTGAGGAAAATGGAGGCAACATTTATCATTGGAAGAGTTTGCGTATAATAATACCTATTATTCAAGCAATGAGATTACACTAGCTGAGGCATTATGTAGTTGATATTATTAATCTCTGATTAGAATATTTGAGACCTCTGAAGTTCATTCTTGTAGCAATAACTTACTATAGGAGTCATTTGATAGAGTTAGGTCTATTCAAGAGTGGTTGACGGTAGCTTAGAGTAGGCAGAAGGGTTATATAAATCATAGACTTCATGTCTAGAGGCTTGTATTTAGTTACCGAGTATTCCTTTGAGTATCGCCATGAAATGTCTAATGAATATCAGGAGGTAAGGCCAGCTCAGCCCCTGATATATTAGACCTTTTGAGATCATTTTCACAATAAGAGATGTGGCTTGTGAGTTAGCCTTACAAAAGAATTCAGTGTTGTTCATTATACTTTTCATGTCTCTATCTTACAACATTACATAACCAATGAGTTATATATGCTTTAATGGTACTAAGTTTAGTTGGCTGAGATTAATTTTTGTGGAGGACCCAATTTTTATATTTTCGAAGGATGTCAGGCGGTAATGCTCTAGAGAAATTCATGTATTTAAAGGTTAATGGAGACACCGCTCACTATTGGAGGCTTCTTTAGAGATCAAGAGTGAGATACAAATCAGATACCCTCACTTATTTAAGTCTTTAGGTACATCCTAACCCTTTTCTTTTGTGCATGAAAGTCTTTTTACTAATGGATATTATAATGACACCATAGGTATTTTTTGGTATTTCCATATATTTTCACTATTTTGAGCTTTCCAATAGTTTTCCTAAGTCATTTGTGAGTTGCTGGAGTTGATAGTTCAATTGTTAGATAGTTTGTTTTATTTTTGAACCAATATCCTATTTTAAAGTCTTCATTCATAAGAAATGGCTATTAGGCAAGAAATTCTATTGAACAACCTCATATGCCTATTCTGACAATTCCATCATCTTTTAAATGAAGATGTTAAGCTATGGCAATCTTTTGTTCAGGTCTCAAGGCTAGAAGACAAATTTTACGTTATTGGTTGGAATAATGCAAAAGTGGCCTTCGATGTGGGGCACACATTTTATTGAAATGATTCTAGATGGAAATTTTGATGATTACATTGAATCTAGAATGTAAAATTTTCATAGGGTAGCATAGTTTGTTTGCATTCTCAAGATTCTAAATAAATCCCAAGGGGTCGGTGGAAACATGGAAAATTCTATATTCCAGTTGATGCATCCGCTAAAGTGAACTTTTGTTTACTTTGGCAGAGGCTGCTTAAGAATTTTTTTTTTTTCATTTTAAAGACTTTCCTAGTAAGGTCAGTTAAGTGAAAACAACCCGCTAAAGTAGACGTTGCTTAACTAGCATCGGTTGGTCATGGGGCTGGTATATCTTTACCGATCTTTCTTCTGCTTTAGTGGAGGCCACTTAAGTGGCACCTGGGGAACATTAATTTTAGCTCTTACCTTATTTTACCTTATTTGTCACCAATCTCAAGAGCCAAAAAGTCCTAGTGAGTGTGGGAAATTGGGAGACTAATCTTTGGGTGATTATGGGGTATTTTTCAGATCAGATCATCATTTCCTCATCATAAACTCTATACGTTTTCATTTAATTTTGGTTTAATTCTTTAATCCAATCCAAAATTCATATATTCTTGATAGATTGATATTGTTATCATTTACACAGAAAATTAACCCCTTCTTGAGCGTAAATGCTCTTTCAGCAGACGATGATGTGCTAACATTATCTTGAGGGTGATAATTTTTGTGTTTGGTTGAAAAAATTGCATCAAAACCTGTAACGTAGCCTACCCATGGAGTCATTAACTAGAATTTCAATTTTATTAGCATGAACCCATGCACTATTTTCATCTAGGAAAAGATAATCGAGGACTATTCTCCTATTTGAATCTTATCTATATTTGTTTCTCTTAATTGGTATTTTGAGTATATTTTATTAAAAGTACCTTTAAAAGCATACCTCCCTCAATTTTAATTTATGTCATTTCTTTGGTTTATATTATGGGTATGCACTTATTCTCTTTTAACATCCTTGGGATTTGAATACTAGTTCCACTCCTCGATATTAGACCCCAACTCAAGTTAGGTTATTATATTTGACAACGATTGCCTTGCTGATAAATGATGGGATATGTTGAGCGTGATCAAAATAGCATCGTTGTCGAGTAGTGAAACTTAGTTTTTACTTTTGCGGTGTTGATAGCAGCTTTGGGTTTACCCGTAGTAGTTTTTTATTTATTTTTGTTGCTGCTTTGGTTTCATTTTAGGTGATTCCAATATTGTCCACATCATAATGACTGATCATATAAGTAATGTTGGAACCTTTGATTGGCCTACCTAATGAAGGGATTAGGGTATTCCACATCATGAGTGTTATGTTGCACATGCTTTAAATATAAAGTCTCTTTGGGTGTCAATCTAATGAAGATCGAAACTTGCACGTGAAAAAATTGTGGAAGTATGTGCCCATTTTGACATAAGTCACATCATTCAAGAATCCATACTGTTTTGGCACTTTTAATTTTCTATAATAGGTGAGGTAGTATTGTGGCTAAGATATCTTCCCACCGGGTCCATTACATCTTGGGATGAACTTACTAATGATTTCATAAGCCTATACTTCCCATATTAAAAGATGTTGCAATTGTGTGGTAAAATCATAATCGTCAATTAAATAGAGAGCCTCTATATAAGCTATGGTAAAGATTTATTATAAATCTTATGAAATTTCCCAAATACAAGGTGCTGGAGAAGTTGTTTCTCCAAATATATTATTTGGATTTGGCTCAACTAAACAAAAACTTAGTAGATAATGCGGTTGGTGGATCACTTGTAAAATTGTCATATAGCGTGGCTTCAAACTTGCTTGAGGAAGTCACAAAGAAAAATATAGGTGGTGTACCCAAGAAACTGAGGTAGCTAAAGGATACCTAACCATCTCTTATGTTAACAAAGAGCAAAAGAAGAAAGATGAAGAGTAGACGGAAACATGGTCAAGATGATGATGCAATTAGAGCTACTTACAAAGCATGTGATGGATGTACCAACTCTGTGACATCCAAAGGATATGATGAATTAGAATCCAAGAGTCTAGATGAAGAAATTTTATACCTGGCTAACTATTTGTGGGGTTCTCGCCAGCCTACCAAAGGTAATATGGGAACCAAGGTTTGACCGGTCGTTAAAGAGAATGGGAATGGCATAATAGGGATAGAAATCATGATTTGAGGGAAAAGAAAAGAGATTATGATATATATATACCACCCCATGACTGAGTAAAGAGAAAATATTCCAATCGTGTTTATCCTTAAAAATTCAAGAATGAAGATATGTTAGCAGAATTATTGTAAAAGTGAATGGGACAACCAAGATGGTATTAGAATTAAAAGGCGACTTTTCTTAAATCAACCAAATGGTTGTATAACACTCTTCCTCAATCAAACAATTGGAGAATCAAATCGTGCAAATCTCAATACAACTTAATGCTAGACAAAAAGAGGGCTTCCTATTGATACTACTGTGAATTCAAGAAATGATGCCTAAGTATTGACAATAATCACTAGGACTGGCAAAACCCTCAGTGATCATGTAGTAAAAGTTTAAAAAGAGAAAAATGTTGAAAAAATAAATGTGAAGAAGAATTTTAGACGTTCCTTGCTATGCTTATATCCCATTTCTAGAGGCCATCCAAGAGATTCTAGGAGCTTCTTAGCTATTGAATAAGTTGACATCATAAAAATGTGTTGTTGATGATAAGACCATTGAAGTTACCCATGGGTGTAGTGCTACCTTAACTAGTGTTATAGCGGAAAATAAAGAGGATCTCGGGGATTTTAGAATCCCCTGCACCATAGGGACACATAAGTTTTAGAATGCATTGAGTTACCTTGGTGGAAGCATAAATCTCATGAACAATGAAATCTATCTAATACGTTGTTTTGATACTCCTATTACAACAACAATGAGGATAATGATGTTGGACCGGTCTATCAAGAGTGCAGTTAGAGTTTTGTTTGATGTTTTGATGAAGGTGGATCGCTTTATTCATATTGTGGACTTCATTATGCTTGATTCTAAAATAGACCAAGAGATAGTAATTATTCTTGGGAGACCTTTCCTTGTAGCCAGAAGAGCAGTTGATGATATAGAGAAAGGGTAAAGGAAATTTTAGGTCCAAAATGATGAAGTGTCATTTTGAATTTGAAAAATCAAGAAATAACCCATGGAAATACAAGTTGTGTCCATCGTTGATGTATTGGAAAAGAAGGTGGATGGAGTATCCCTCAAATATCCACTGTGAAAGTTGATGAACATCATGCCACGATGATAAATTAGGCACTAGGTTTGAGGCAACCCACTAAAGCCATGAAAGTCGCCCGTATCCCTTCAATTTTTATTAGCAGAGTAGGTTTCATTTTTGTATATGATTTATCCATGAAATAAAGGCACTATAAGGTCTTTTGAATGAGGTTGAATAGGGAGAAGTGTGGAAAATTTTAGTAGTTGACTGAACATGGGAAAGCAAAGGACCAAAAAATGGCATTAGTTACTAAGATTGTGGCAGCAGTGCTATCATGATTGCGGTAGCCGCATGACAGCAATCATAGAAGTTTGATCGATATCGTAGTTAGGATTGGTTTAATTAATAGTCTGCTGCCATTTTTCTACTACATTCCTTTCAAAATTCCCTTAAATTTCAATAGATTTTATTGAGCAAGGGACCGCTAATGGTGCATTGCATTATCCCTTGCATCTTGCAGGTTGTTATGTCCTTTAAATTCCATTAGTATGTTTTGTATGCCTTAGAACCCATGACTTAGAAATTGCCTAAACTTGTGATTTACACGCTAAATTTATGCTTAATTGTGCTTGTTAGTGTGGTTAGCTATTGTTATTGGTCTGCACATACTTGGGGAAGTCATGAGTTCCCAAAATTGTTTAAAATGATAGAAATAGATTATGCAAACCAAGTGTTCAATTTTTTTCCTGAAAGAAGTTCTTAATAGCATTTCCATATATTAAGGGCATAATCAAACATCTAGAGGCTAAGTTTAATGTTCATAACATCAATTTTTGATGTGGAACATAAATTTTCATTGAAATTGGAAAGTTTTGCATTTTGAAATTTTTTGTCTGATAGAGCCTCAGTTATTGCGATCACGATCAGAGGATTGCAATTGTTGTATTCGTCGATTTTTTCTAGCCTGGACTACAAATTTTTCAAGTCCATTTCTTTCGCAGAAATTACCGAGGCACCAACTTGTTAGCTTATCTAAATAACATAACATAGTTTTCATATATATTTGTTGATAACTAATGGTTTGTGTGTGTGAATCCCAAGTTCTAAATGATAGCCTATGATACTCATCGCATCATGGCCCAGAATAAGAGATGAAACACTACAAGGACCTCATGAGAAAAAAGTTACTGCTCGAGAGGGGGATCTCACTAGAAAAAGTTCTTGAGACACTCTCGGCTTTTAATGAGAGTTTAGAAGCCACCAAATGGATATGATTTGCCCCAAAACCTTTCCACACAAATTAGAATTAGTTGTGGGAGTTCTACGAGAATCTCAGACCAGTAGATCTCTCTATCCATAACCTAGTGATATGAATCAGGGTGAAAGAGGTTTTTTTGTGGGTCTGAGTGGATTAATGCCTTTTATAGGCTATAATATATTGACATAATTAACTAGAATTCCAAGGATTGTGCTCTTAGGAGCTGGCTAGTTGATCATTTATACCTAAAGAAGGAGGTCCTATGGGCTAGAACTAAGATGAGAATACTGATGAGTGACTTCACGATGAAGCAAGGATCTAGTTGACCCTTAATTGCAATAGGGTTTCTCCTCTACCAACCTGACAAATATTAAAACTATGCATGTTTAGATGGTGGCCTGCCTCGATAACAACATTTGTCTTATTCATTGCCAAATTATTCCCATGGATATGAAGCATTGTAAAATCAAAGGGGGGCCCAAGATTTTATTTCCATCATTGATGACTGAGTTATGTAGGAGAGCTGGGGTTGTTGAGTTCCGCAAAGATAGTTGGGTCTCTCCCTAGATTCTTATTTACCCATTAAAGATCCGAGGAGAGAGACCCCTTGGGAAGAGCATGAAGAGTAAGTTTACATAAGAGGGTTCTTTATCTTCCTCTTGTTAACAGAAAAGACCAGGGTTGATTAGTGGAATCTCAGTAGATATGAGAGTGATCAAAGAGCTAGTGTCCAAAATCTATCTGGGGATGAGAGAGCATTCCACCATTCGCTACTCCTATATAGTGGAATCTTATTATGAGAAGTACATAGAGGACTAGAAGAAGGAGGTAGACACTATTGCTAGGCCTAAGAGGGCCTACTTACCCTTATTATATTATCATAAGAAGCTCAATGACTCACACGAGAAGATAAAGAAGAAGTGGGATAAATGTTTTACAAAGATAAGGAAGGGTGTGTAGGGACATTGAAAGGTCCTAAAACCCACAAATAGACTTTATTCCTCTAGGTTTTTTAGTGATGATAATGCTCCAGCAGAGTGGTCAGACTCAGATGATACTATAGGTAATGTTGAGTCGTGGGTGACAACAGTTCCAAATACTGTTACCGGAAGAACCCTTTACTTTCTTTATGCTTTTTTGATTGTGCAGTGATGTCACTACAAGCAATTTAGTTAGGGTTGCCCAACTACGTATTCAATTCTTTTGCCTTTGTCTATAATATTGACATATTTATTAGATGCTTTAATATTGATTTGGATGATCTTTGTTTTGGAATGCAATAATTGGGCACCCCAATGGTGCATATATTTCATTGATTATTTGATGATTTCATTATTAAATTTTTATTTTATCTTTATCTTATTTATGTATATAGTAAGAGCCTTTCCCTGTGATAGATTGAGTGACGATATTCTTACAGAAAAATCAATGTGATTTTGTTTGTAGCCATGGATGCAGGGGAAGTTTGAGTACATGTAGCATTGGAATTTTGGGGTTTCCCTTATACCTATGGTAAAGTTTGAGTAGCCATATGTTTTTCCCTCTTGATGGAAAAATTGTGTGGCCATGGCTTGGTTTGGTTCACTCAATAGAAAATTTTGTGTTGTGTAAATGCGAAGTAAACACCCCCTCATTCAATTTTTTTTTGAAAACCAATGGCATGGACGGGAACAATTTTGTAACAATACTTTACCTATTTTTGTCATTCCAAAGTCTTTAGTTTGTAGTATTTGGTAAATTCTCCCTTTTGTGTTTAGTAGGAAGGGCAATTGATCCTCCTTGAAAAGTTTGCATTACATGTGTTGTGAGCATAGTATTTTAACTTTCATGCATATTTGTATCATCTAGAACTTTCCCTATTAATCTATCAAAGACAATTATGATTATTCTTTGTTGATGAAATGATCCTAGGCCTTCTTTGTGAATATCAGAAGCCACTTAAACCTAAATAGCCTACACATACATAGAATAGTATCCTTAGTTACCCATTTTAAGTGTTCAAGTTTTCTTTGGCAACCACATTAAAAGCCTTGAACCATTTAAATTTTTTTTCCTTGTTTGAACCCTACCCTCCTTAAACATAAAAAAATATAAAACTTGAGTCAAAATGCCTAAGTTGGGGGAGGTGTGTTTTGTAAGAGGTGACCTTGGGCTATGATGTTATAAGTGGATGGCTAAAAAGCTAAGCAAAGAAAGGAAGTGAAAAAAGTAAAAAGGAAAGTAACCATCAAAAGAAAGAATAGCATAGATTGCCAAAGAAATAGTCAAAATATGATGCTTTCAAAGGGTCAAGTGAATTAAGTTACCAAAAGTATGCATGCGTAAATTTTGGAAACAAATGTAGTGGACCATGGACAAAAGTTTTATTGAATAGTGTGAGGTAGATGTTCAAGGAGTGTGTAGTTACACTATTACTAAATGATATAAAACCCTTTCGCAAACCAACATTACTAGCTTGAAAAATCCCCTTGACATCTCCAACAAAATATATTAAAAGTAATGGTAATTGAAAATAAGGGCAAGCATATGTTATGGTAATTATTAGCATTGAGATAGTCTTTTCATGAGAGAGTGTTTAGCAGTTAAATACCTTGTTACATTATAGATAATTTGGTGTGTGGGATTTTTTTCTTGTGAGGAGGCATATAGATAAATAGTGCAGGGTTAAATTGTCTTCTTCTGAAATATGAGTCTAAAAGAGTACAGTGGAGTTTCTATCGATAGAGAGTCACATATAAAGAGTTAGTGATTATCGCATTATTGTTCTTTAAAGTCTTGTGCATCTTTAAAATAGTGTTAAATGTTGATGGGAGTCGTGAGCTCATATTTTAGAGGTACTTTTTGGTGTTAATCAAGTTCAAAGTCATTGTGATCATTTGGTTACATAAATGGGTTTACAATTGCATGGTCTAATTGAGAAAGAAGTAGTGTTGCTTGAGGACAAGCAAAGGTTTAAGTTGGGGGTGTAGATGAGTTGTAATTTTACCAATCATTAACTCCCAAATTTGTGTACACTACTATGATTAAGAGGTATGGACGAGACAAATTTGTCATTTGAATGCACTAATTCCCATGTTTTGCAGTATATAGATGCTGGGACGAAATAAAGTGAAATGGTCTGAAAAGAGAATAAAAATGGAAGAAGTAGTGCAAAATCCAAGAGCAAGGACTAAACTTGTGTTTTCGCCATCGTAGTCTGAGGGATGTGATCGCGACTAGTCCAAATCAGTCAACTTAGTAATCGCTTTGGGCTTACCGCAATCGTGATAAATCATCTACTTTCTCGATCATGTAGCCAAATTCCCAAGGGGAAGATTTCTTATTACTAGTAGCTGAATCCCAAATTCTCTATATGCCAAAAATGTTTTCACTTTTGGGGATATCACAAACTAGAATTCAAGTTTTTGCTTTGTAAAAACCTTACAAAATTGGCCAAGATTATCGTAGATAATTTTCCAATTGATTTAATTGTAATAGAAGTTAAATTGGAGAATATTCTTGCTTGTATCTTTAATGGAAACATTGAATGGTTAATTTGGTATATTTCTTTCCTTACACTTTATGAGTAGTTAAATACCTATCATGGGATTATGTAGAAATAGGGTGCAAATATATGTGACTTTTTATTATTTGTAAAAAATTTTAGTTAACTATGTTGGATTTTCTAATACTTTCTTTTTGAATTTTAATTTATGGGTGAAAACCCCAGATTCCTAAAGTCTCACATCATCCTTAAAAGAAGGATTTGGGTATGTTTTTGGATCCTGTATCATCCTTGAAAGGGGGATACGGGTGACAAGGTATTAATGAAAAATTACTAGATGTTATCTTCTTCCCTTACATTGTTTTAAAAATAAAGAAGGATTGTGAGCTTGCTATGTCTTTGGAATTTTCCTAGAAATAGGGATGCCCAATAAATGATTTAGGAGGATTTTTTTGACACACCCATGTGGTATTCGAAAGGGTACATGGGTGATATTTTGGTTAAAAAAACTAGAATCAAAACCCCTAACCTAGCCTAACCATTTAATAATTAACTAGAATTTGCATTTGATAATCATGAATCCCTGCATTATTTGCCCCTAGGAACACATAATGCCAAGACTATTCTCCTATTGGAATCTTATTTACATTTGTTGCTCTTAACTGGTAGTTTGACACGATTTTTTAAAACAACCTTCCAAACCATACCCCTCCACCAATTTTAATTTATTTCTTTCATTTCATTTATATTATGGGTAAGCACTTAGTAACTTTGAACATCCATATGATTTGAATACTAGTTCCACTCCTTGAGAATTCGACCCCAACACAAGTTTGGTTATTATATTTGATAATGATTTCCTTGACTATAAACCATGGAGTAAGTTGAGTGTGATCAATATTATGCTAGTTTTGGGTTTGAAATAAGGACTAGGATGTATATTTAGTGTGAATTAGAGTATTCAATTGATTAAAGAACCGTATAAGGTGTATTTGACTTAACTACTCACTCCTTAGATAAAAATGCTATCTTATGACGCAATTAGGCTTGATTAGTTCCTTGTAGTGTGATTTGACACCTTAGACTAGTTTATGGAAGAAGTTTCCTTAGAATGGAGTTTTGAGGTTATATGTGGGCCCCTTGGATCCACCTTCCGAAATAATTATTAGCTCTTTATAGACTCAATAGGCCTACATGTGTTATCATAATTACATTCTTAGCCTTGATTTAGTTTAAGACATATGATGGTTGTTCTAGATTTATTTTCGGGAGATGATAAGACCGGTTCAAGTTCGACATTGGTTATGATATTATGCCCATTTCAAATCTGGCCTATGAGACACTATTTCCTATTTTAGTCTAGAATTAAGAGGTTATTTATGATTTTTATGATACCAGTTTGAGTATGTTGTTTACAACACAAAAAGATCCACGGTTATGTTTTTGAGGTAAAATTGGTGTAATTATTGTTATTGTTTTTTCTTGATTGCATCCACCAGGTATATGGGGACTCATATTGGATAATTTCTTTGTTTGTGACTTCTTGGCTTATGGGGGACCTATAATATTATTTTTGTTGATTACTTTAAGCCTTTTGGATTATTATTCCAGGATTTCATTTTTTCCCTTGACATAGCTTTTTTTCTCTCTTTTTATTATATTTATATTATCATTTAGCTTAGTCATCCGATGATGCCCACTGAGTACCCATGACTTTGATACTCATACTACACTTTTATACATTATTAGTGCAGATCCAAGTACTAGTTGGCATCGTTGATGTTGTCACTGTGCTGGTCAGAGTAAGGAGATTGTGTGAGCTCTCAGAGCCATAGTAGACCTTCTTTATATCTTATGTTTTTTGGGTAGTCTTTCTGTTTTGAGATAGTGTATTTTTTACTTTGATAGTACTCATATTCTTTTTAACTATGTGCTCTTGTACTAACCTTACTAGGTCATGGGATGATACTATTTTTCTCTTTATTTCTCTCCATTTGTCATTGTTCTTATGATTTGTGGCTTGTTATTCATAAAATTTCCTATTTCTAGCATTTTATGTCATTTTTGACAAACTAGTACATTACTTGTAGTTCCGACTATGTTTCTGCTTACCTTCTTGGGCACCATACTATGGAAAAAAGTAAGTGATATCATGGATTATCCTCTTTCTTATACATGTTTCAAAGGTTAATCGTCTAAAAAACAATAATCAAAAGAGTAATTAATAAATTAGTACTACCATCAGAATTCAAAACTTGGTTATTCTACCCTCATTTATAGTATACAACATTACTCAAGGGTGAATTAGTCATCAAAATTGTTTCTTCAAGAAAAACCCAACTCCATTACTGCAAATTTAAGGTTAAAGGTTAAACCTTTATTGAATTCAAGGTCCACAACAATAAATTGTCATGTTTTAGAGCATTAATTTCATACTAGGAAATATTACTAAACAATTTAGAAGCAATTCTAGATGATATAAACCCAAACCATATTTTTTTATTAAATTATAATGAATTTAATATTTAAATTCCCAATATTTACACCATTAAAGGTTGATCTAATGATTCTAGGATGTAAAGGAATTGAAAAATGAAGAAGATGACGGAAGAACTTACCTCAACAAAGAATTTCCACACATATAAAGATAAAATCGCCCCTCTAGGGTTTAGGAATGAAAATTTGGGGATTGGGGAAAGAAATAAATTAAAAATAAATATAAACTTCTATTCGAGATAACAACTTGACCCGTTATAGAGGCGTTCCGATGGTGCCCCAACTTGTTATGCACTAAACTTTTTCAACTCAGATAGTCTTTAGTAAAATGGTCAAAACTTTTTACTCAAAAATCTAATTAACAAATGATTAGTTTCATTGGAAAAGAATACTGAGAGATATTTAGTTTTGTAGGTATTAGGCCCTCTAACTCAATTTATTCTAGGCATAATGCTTTTTTGAAGTAGATCCTAGTTTTAACATAGAGAAAAACTAAATTAGTAAGGATACTTTAAATTTAATTTTATTCTAGGTGTATTGTTGGACATTAGTACATAACAAATGCACTCCCATACTAAATAGTTTATCCTAAACAATGTGTCGTATGAGATTATTATGCCTTTGTAATAGATTCTTTCAATAGTGATAAAATTGGTCATGGTAATAGATATTGATTTACCATTATCGTCCCAAAATGGGCATTGGGCCAAGAGAAGCACAAATTAGTTATTTTCTGCATTGGTCTGATGATGTAGTCTTGAGAATTTCTAATGGGGTAAAGTGTAAACATAGAGAAAACTAAATAATTTCTACATCAATTCTGCAATAGCATCCCTATCTCACTATTGTGTCACTATAGAGGCAAAAACTTAGGAAACCTCCAAATTTAGCCTTTTTCACCATATAATACTAAGATTTTTTGACATTTTGAACTAATCCTATATGTCGAACATTATATCCAGAGTGATACAAACCCAAACTACAATTTGAAATTACTTACAGGTTCCTTATTGTCTTAGCTAACATAAAATCAAGATAAAAATTATTTTATCTACCCAATAAATTTATTAATTTCCCTAGAACATACCTTGCTCAATTTTTTTGCAATACTAGAATAGCCTGAAAATTCTACGACCCAACCTAACAAAAAAATTTTAAACTCAAGTTATTGCACCCTAAACAAAGATATAATGAAAATAGATTACCAAGTATTACACCAGTTTTTTCCTTGGGACATCCATGTTATGGACCTTTTCCACCCCTCCTTGATCAACACATAAGGACAGATTATCTAGAGCACAACCACTGATTGAGGCACCACTATATGTTTTTTTAATATGTAGATTCTCTTATAAAATTTATATTAGCCTATTCGACTCTCTACAATTAATCATTTATAACCAACTAGCTTTTTAGTTATAAACTGAGGATAAGTTATACTTATTTAGCCTCATAGCTATCTTCTAGCTTGTAAAATTACAAACATGCCCAGAACACTCAAGAAGAAATAACAACTAAGTATTACCATGATCGATGAGGGGAAAAAGAACATTCAAGAACACATCTAATAACTCTATTCCCTCATCTGACCCTACAACTATGGATCATCAATCATAAATAAGTTATCTCATTGAATGGGCCCGAGAAATTTAATTTTACCATTCCTAAGTAATACTAATTATCAATAATAATTTCATAGGATAGTCATGTGAGCAATGCAAAAATGTTACCAGCCCTTGACAAGTCATTTTAGTAATAAATTCATAGGTGACTATTTCTACCAATAGGCATCCATAATTTCACTTTTAATCAGGAACTTAGTTCCACAATAATCTCATGACGTCCTTATCAAATACACATTATTATCACAATAAAAGTAGTTACTATATAAATAGTTAAAACCACTATATCAAATAAAGTGTGGTGTTCAAATATATAAGTTACTTCAAACAGACAACATCACCTACATCAAATATTTAATTTTTATGTCAGGGCTATTATATCCACCCTTTCATTTACTTGAGCGACAATTCAATAATCAATAAATTGTTTAATCTATCACCAAAACTTCAAAAAAAAATTCTTTTATCAAAATCATACATTACCACAATAATTTCCTTACAAGAATTCCTATTGTCGAGCAATAGTAGTCCTTTTTCCATGGTACTTACTCATGTACACGTCATTTGAAATAATAGTTTCAACAATTTTGTATAATTTTTTCCTTACTATTATACCAATGATAAGACTATTCCCAACATTTAGCATATTATTTTCCATTTAAATCACATAACAACAGTTTTCTTTAGTCATTAATACATATAAAGTTATGACATTTAATAATTCATGGAATTTACATTAATTCAACCTAATACAATATACATAAGTACCAAGGTGTTAATATTATACACTAATTTAAACAATTACATAACTAACTATAAGTCAAGCAATAATCTTTGTAAAATCCTATCATACACCACATATCACATGGCAAATATAAATCACAAACTATCAAATATTACACATCAAAGTCACAATCAACGAATTTTATCATAATTTAAATGAAAATCATAATTTCTAGACTTTAAATCATATAATAATTCTCTAGGTTATTTTCTTGAATTCTACACATTTTTGGTGTTTTGAGCCTCCCAACAGTGGCTTCAGGTCATTTATGAATTTCAATATATGTCGGTTCCATTATCGAGTGGTTCGTTTAAGTTTTAAGCTAAATTATCTATTTTAGAGTTATCACTATTAAGGAATTGGTCTTGGAATAAAATCTCCTAGTAAACCACCTCAGATGGAAATTTTCATAGTCTCATCATCTAAAGAAAGATGATTTTAGCCTAAGGGGATCCTTGTTTTGGGTCCCAAGGCTTTCAAACACAATTTGTGCTATTGGGTAGATTTTATGAAAATTGAACGACCGGTGTGGGGTCACATTTAGTTAAAACAATCTCAGATGAAATTTATGAATGTTTCATTAAGTTTGGAATATTGATTTTGTTATGGTAGCACAGTTTGTTTGCACACATGAGGTTCAGACCGAATATTGAGCACCTGGTGGAAGTTTTTCTGACTTAGAAAGATCTAATGACTAAAGTTGTTGGTGCAGCCGCTTAAGCAACAAAATTACTACTTAAAGGTAGTTTTTTTTTTTGAAATAAGCCGTTTTGAGGCCTTGGTTATTTGGCTGAGGGCCACTAAGTGCCCATTGACCACTATAGAATTCTTTTACAATGTGAATCATACCACCTTATTTAATGGTTTATGAGCTTTTTATTACGCCCAAGAGAACATACAAGTGCACTTCGTGGTCCTCCAAAGTAATATTGTGGCCTTAATGAAAGCTAAGTATCGATCCAATAGGGACTAGTGTTAAGCAACTATGTCATTCCAACTCAACTATTTAGATTAGACAAGTACAAATGAAACCACAAGAGTTTGAGATTTATAGCTAAATGTAAACTTAAACAATATGGTAAAGTAAGGTTCTTGAAAATCAATAGGGATAACTTTAGGTTAAGGCACTATGAACAATCATATTAAGCTTGTAACTTCGTTTTTTAGGCTAAGCTTCTTGGTTGTCGGTTCATGATAACAAAGATAAATAAATAATCAATAATAATGAAAAGCCAAAACCAAATCAATTCATAACAATAGTAATCATGTTCTTTGCCATAACCCTGGAAAAAGGCGTTCAGCCACTCATGGGCGTAAGCAGAATCACCAGAGTATAATACATGATACAATCAAAGAAAATACTTATGTAAAAGAGTAAAATCCCTATTTTCGGCCTCCTTAATCGTGTTTCAAAGTCTCATAGTCGTCCAAGGTGTTTACAATTAATTTAAGTATCCTATTTATAATAAGGAAAAGCTGGCCAATTTTAACAAGGGGTGTGCCACGCCTTTATAACATGGCCCCAATGTGTCATGACCCGAACCAGGGCCTGGCTATGATAGGAATCTCAAATCAATCATGGGCCGGAGATCATACCCGAAACGTAACCAAAACCATACACTACCCAATAGTGGCTAAATTTCAAACATATAACAATATAGCACAAGATTAGTTCAAAGAATAATACTTATGTCAATAATCGATAACCGGCAACGGACAAGACACATCCAAACAACATCACCCAAGTCCAAAGTAACAAAACAAAGCCTCTATGAAAAAATAACCAAAAATTAGTCTTGGTCGGGATATTCCCTCGACTCTATTAATGACAATGATAATGTTAATAAAAAATCTCAATCTTGATATATGATAAGACAAGATAAAATGTCTATGTCTTTTAGAGATGATTGGTGGGTTGAGCACTAGAATGTAACTCAGAAATAAAGATAACATAATATAATGAACAATATTTCAAAATCATTCAAATCCAATGCACATAATTAAATGCATATACATATATATATTTATATATCACATGCCGGGATAAGGAACAAGGCTTAACAAGGACTATAAAGCTTTATCCTTGATTTGTCTGTCTTAACCATCATAACATATGAAGGTACCCACATTATATATGGGCCAAGCTCTCCCCCATCTAGTAAGTCCCCAATGTGTATGGCCGAATGAACCAGATGGTATACGTATGAACTATCAGGGACTTGAACCTCCCAGCATATCAAGGCGACTTAAGTAGACAATTATGTAAAATATGATATGGTGAGTTGAACCTTCAAATCATATGACAATAATAAGGGAGACTCTGCATCCCTGTCATTTAAAACCTCGCATTGGCAACTGTAGTTTCCAATCCCCTAATTTATTCAACATACCCATTCACCTCAAAAGTTAAGAATCCTAATTAAAGCATGAATAGTCATAGGTAAACCATGGAAAAGATTGTTCAACAGCAAACATTCAAAACCCTAGACCTATGTTTCAAGACCATCATTAATACCATACGAAAAACACTTTAAAACATATGAATTTAATAAATTAGCAATTATGGAAGAGTAATAGGCCTTAGATACCATGTTTTATGAAGAGAATTCAACCCTTGAGCCCTTGGAAGACTAACTTCTTTGAAACCCTAAGTATCATGCAATAAGGAATTTACATAAAATATAGAGTCTTTGATGTGTTAAAATATGGAAAGAATGTTACAAAGGCGTTTCATGGATGTGGGTCTAAGTAGTTAAAGCGGAAAATGTCCAAAGCGCCCTCAACTTACAAGCTGGAAAACTATGGTTAGTGACTACAGGTCACACGATGACTCGTAAAAATGCCTTGCAACTCATCACTATAATTTGTAGGTAAGACAATATTAGAGGGAACACATACTGTTGACCCTATGACTTACATCATACGACTCGTATCGTGACCTGATAACTTGTAGGGTCCAAGTCATATTCAAGACAAAACCACTTGGGCGATATAATGGTAACCATACGATTTGAGTTCAATGAATTTTCATGGTTCTTTATAGGTTGTGTACCCATGTCATACTCATTGGACACCTTATGACTAAGGTCATATGACCCGTCAAGACACCTTGTGACTTGTAGGGTGAGTCATTTTTAGGCAGTAAGCAAAAAATGGTAGAAATTTTCAAGGACCAAAATCAGGGGTTTACATTTTCCCCTGTTAGGATTATTCATCTTCAAATGATCGGCATGAAATATGTTAGCATGATATAACATAGAAACACTCCTAAACTAACCTTTAACAAAGATAGAAAACAATGATATCAAGGAATTCACAAATTACTTTAATAAAGTCAGAAAACAGAGATTCTAAGGAGTACACATACCATAAGAATGATTATTCGGAGTACAGAACAAGAATGGGTACTTTGACTTCATGTCCTCTTCAGTTTCCTAGTAGCTTCATCAATCTTTTGGTTCCTCCAAAGAACCCTTACTAAAGCCATGTCATTTGTCCACAACTGATGGACTTGGCGATCAAAGATCTCCACCAAAATCCTTATAAGACAAGGAATTTGAAATTCCCACACATTCTAAAGGAACATTCAACAAAGGATCACCCGTATACTTCCTTAACATCGAAACTTGGAATACTGTATAAATGGATCTCAAGCTAAAAGGGAACTCCAATTCATTTGTAACATTGCAAAACTTCTTCAAAACCAAATACAGACTAACATAATGGGGACAGAGATTCCTCTTCTTTCCAAACCACATCATATTCATGGAAGACGCCTTTAAGAAGATCCACTCACCAATAATAGACTCCAATAGCCTCTTTTTCACATCCGCATAGGACTTTTGATGACTATGGTAGGTCTTAAGCCTATCCCCAATAACCTTCACCTTCTCTATGGAATGATCAACCATATCGAGGCCGAATAACCTTTTTTCAACAACCTCAAACCACTTAATAGGAGATCAACACGTCCTGCCATACAAACCCTCTAACGGAACCACAAAATGATAGAGTTTTAACTGTGGGTATATGAAAACTATATGAGAGGAAAGTGATCCACCCTACTACAACTTAAATTAAATACACAAGCCCTAAGAATATCTTCCAAAGCCTGAATTGTCCTTTTTTCCTTCCCATCTATCTTTGGGTGGAAAGTTGTATAAAGGATACATTTATCCCTAAAACCTCACTAGAACGACCTCCAAAAGTGAGATAAGAACTGGGTACCATGATCATAAATGATAGAAATTGGAGAAAGATGCTACTACTAGATCTCCTCAAGAAATAACTTGGCATAATCCTCAGAAAAAAAGATTAGCCCTTACTTGTAAAAAGTGCACAAACTTGGTTATCCTATCCACGATGACCAAAATTGAATCAAATTGTCCACTAGACCACAGAAGGCCGCTAAAAAAATTCATATTAATTATTTTTCATTTCCACACCAGCAGATCAGTCTCTTAAGTCAACCTACCAGGACTTAAGTGCTCCATATTCACTTGATGACAAACTATGAAATTAGTAAAAACACTAGACACATCCCGCTTTAGATTATTCTACAAATAAATCTCCTTAAGATCATGATACATTTTCGTCAAACTAGGATGAGCCTTATAACACGACTCATAATCCTCTACAAAAATTCTTCCTCGCAACCAATTAACATCACCAACAATAATCTACCTTTGTATCTCAAGATACCATCACCACTAATCTCAAAAGACATCACTCTTTTGTGACCTACCTTATCTTTGGTTTGCATCAAGATAGGATCCAAAACTTGTTTCTCCTTCACCTCCGTACCAAGAGATGACTTTTCAACCTCTTGAAAAATCATGCCACCATCCTCGAAATCCATGATATGAACTCCAAGGTTAGCAAAACAATGAATGTCTTTCACCAAATCCAATTTCTCCTTATCCACATGAGATATGCTCCCCATGTACAACCTGGTAAGAGCATTAGCAACCACGTAAGCTTTACTTGGTAGATAGTGGAGGCTCATGTTATAGTCTGTTAGTAACTCAAGCCACCTCCTTTTACCTAAGATTTAGCTCCTTTCGAGTTAACATGTATCGCAGGCTCTTATGATTAGAAAAATATCTATATAGACTCCATACAAATAGTGGCACCAAATCTTCAAAGAAAATACCACACCTAAAAATTCCTAGTCATAAGTAAGATAGTTCTTATCAAGAACCTTAACTACCTTAAAGTATATACAACCACCTTGTCATGATGCATCAATACTCAACCCATCCCTACACATGATGAATCACAGTAGACAACAATACTATTAGTACCCTCCCGTAAAGCCAAGACCAGAGTTGAAGTCATCTTATCCTTTAACTTCTTGAAACTACTCTCACAAGCATCAGACAACAAGAACTTTTCCATTTTATGAGTTAACTTACTTAATGGGGAAGCTATAGAAGAGAAACTTTGCACAAACCTTCTATAATAAGCAGCTAAACCCATGAAGCTCAGAATAGTGGTTGGAGTAATGGTTCTAGGCTATATTTTAACTACTGCAACTTTTTATGGATCCACCATAATCTCTTCACTAGAAACCATATGACCCAAGTAGGTCACAAAATGCAACCAAAATTTGCACTTTGTGAATTTATCAACTGTTGATCATTCAAGGTTTGTAGCACAATGCAGAGGTGATCGGCATGATCTGCATCACTTTTGGGATACACAAAAATGTCATCTATAAACACAATTATGAATAAATCAATGAAATGACAGAATGCTAGATTTATGAGGTCCATAAATACTACTTGGGCATTGTTAACCACAAGAACATCACAAAAAACTCAAATTCACCATATAGGATTGGAAAGATAGTCTTAGAGATATCTAATTCCCTAATCTTCAATTGGTGGTCCCCAGACTAAAGATCAATCTTGGAAAAGTACTTAGCACCTAGAAGTTGATTAAAGAGATCATCAATTCTAGGAAGAGGATACTTATTAGTCAACGTCACCTTATTTAATTGTAGATAATCTATTTATATCTTAAAGGACCCATCTTTATTGCACAAGAAGAGAATCGAAGACCCTCAAGAAGAAATACTAAGGTGAATGAAACCCTTATTTAGAAGATCTTTTAACTGCCCCTTGAGTTCTTTAAACACAATCGGAGCTATTTTATAATAAGGGATAAAAATAGGAAGAATGTTCAGAAGAAGACCAATCATAAAATCAATTTCCTTATTACTAGGTAGACTAGAAAGAACATAGAGGAACACCTCGTGAAAATCACAAACCACAGGAATAAATTGCAAAGAAGGTCATTCAAACCTAGAATCC
The DNA here is from genome assembly GCF_002878395.1 of Capsicum annuum. Lineage (NCBI taxonomy): Eukaryota > Viridiplantae > Streptophyta > Magnoliopsida > Solanales > Solanaceae > Capsicum > Capsicum annuum. Next base: position 46,085,176 of record NC_061114.1, read on the forward strand.
TGAACATGCATTAAGTGTTACAGACATCCCTTAGCAATTAAACTTTTAGGCTCTAAGATAAAAAATGAACCTTCCCTTAGGCACTAGGGAACTACCTTTATATTCAATCCCCAACACATCAGGGAAGTGAAAACTTACCCTTTGGGTCCCATAATCAAGAACTACATACAACGAATACTACCAATCCATCCCCAAAATCACATCAAAGTCTAATATGTCCAACTCTATCATATCTACCAATGTCTCCCTACAACTAATAGACATCACACAACCCATATAGACCCTTCTAGCCACAATATTGTTACCTACCTGGGTGGATACAAAAAAAGGATTCAGAATACACATAGGATCAAAACAAAAATAAATAGCCACGCAGAGGATCACATTAGAGAGGCTAAATCCAATATCAAGTAATCTATTACTCTCACAATAAAATTTTAAGCGTACCAGTAACAACATCGAAGGATGCCTCAGAGTCCTTAAGGGTGGAAAGAGTATACAAGGATCTTATTTTCCCAGAAGCAACCTTGGAAGGATAATCCCTCTACATATGTCGAATATGATCATATCTAAAATACTTGTTCCACCCTACTTCATAAACACAACAATACACCTTACCATAAAATCTACAAGGTGGATATGATGGAGCTGACTGAGCCTTACTAGCCTAAGGCTGGCAACCTGTATCCTAGAACTAACACTATTCTAAAAATAATGCTCGCCGATGACTTTAGATAAGGAGCACTAGACATAGAGTAGGAAATAGAATTACCCTAATTCTTCTTAGACCATTTCTACTGTCTCTACCACTCTTTTGCCAACCTCCACCCTAATCCAAATAGCAAAACTTATTTTTTTGCCTTTCACTAATCTTTGCTCTCTTTTTTTTTACATCCTCCACTTATTGCATATACACCACAAGTCTAGAGATGTCTATCTCCTTATTGAACAAGGCAAACTTGCTTTCCAAAATCAACTCACGTGATATCCTAAAAGCAAACTCTTCATTCTAGACCTCATTCTAGAAATCAATTCTAGAGCATATTACGAAAGCTAATGAAGCTTCAAGGAATACTCCTTCACTATCATCCTTTCTTGCTTAAAGTTCACAGATTCCTCAACCTTCTTCTGTCTCAACTCTAGAGAAAAGAAACGTAAAAGGAAAATACTAGAGAAGTCATACCATAAAGTTGACTAAGCATCACCACCCCTATATTGATCTCATTCCTCATACCACTAATATACATATTCTTTAACTAATAGGCAATGAAATTCACGCCCTCCATATCTATAGAATAAATTACACAAAAAATTATTTCCATCTTATTAATGAAATTTGAGGATATTCCTCAACTTTACTATAGTGAAAGTAGGGACACTCAACCTCATAAATTGGCCAACACTCATAAACTCAGAGGATGGTGCAACAGAAAAACATTCTTAGTCTCAGAGGTCACCAACTAGGTAAGCAATTGAATATACTGATAAAACTCAACATTTGATACATTAGATTGAGGTTTTTGAGGAAGCATAAAGGAAATAGTAGAACTCCACTCGGGGAATAAAAATCAGTAACTACAAACCGGGTCTGGACTCATTGAGTAGGACGAGGTCAATCCATATTATCCTTAGACAGGATAAAAGAGTTTCTATAAGTATTATATTTTCTAGAAGGCATAATCAAAAAAAAGAACAGATAGGGATTAAAGGAGATTTTAAGACATTAGACTCTATAGCTTAATATAAAGCAACAAGAAAGGGAAATATTCCTATATACCTCTAGTCTCTCCATTATAAGTGTGGTGTGCTACAGATTTATAAAAGAGACTCTATTTGACACGAATTTATGAGCATCCAACGAACCCAAACCTAGGATTTGATATCAACTTTGTCACAACCAAAACAAGGGCATGGCTATAACAGGCATCTCCAATTGATCATGGACCAGAGAACACCTTCCGAACCTAACAAAACAGCTGAATCCACCTAATAAATGGTTAATTATGAATATATAACAAGATAGCACATGATAAATTCAATAAATAAAAGTTATATCTATAATCGATAACCAACAATCGTCTGAACACATCAGATAAACATCACCCAAGGCGATATTAATCCAACAATGCCTCTATGATAAAAGTGCCAAAGGTCAATCTTGAATAAGACAAGTCCTCGACTCTGACAATGACAATGATAATAATAAAAATAATGAAAACTCTCAATTTTGATCTAGGATAAGAAATAATGAAATGTACAAGTGTTTTAGATAATGAAAGCTCACCACTTCACAACAATGAAAATCAATAAACCGATCTAATCTACCTAACTCCATGCAGCAAAAGCAGAAGTATGTCCATTGCCTACATCTTGTGGGGATACAATATTTAAGATGGTTAGTGGGTTAAGTACTAGCATGTAACTCATGAATAAGGATAAAAAAATTGTGATCAATATTTTAAAATCATTCAAATCCAATGCGCATAATCAAATGTGTATACATTTATATATATCACTTGCTTGGATAGGGGACAAGGCTCAATATGTACTTTAAAACATTAGCTTGTATTTGTGTCATTCAACTATCATAATATATGAAGGCACCCAAAGGATATATGGGGCTAACTCTCTCCCAACTAGTTGGGCCTCAATGCATGTGGCCACACAAACCAGAGAGAATACATATGCACTATAGGGGACTTAATCCTCTTGGCATATCAAGGTAACTTAATCACCCAATTATTTAATATGGTATAGGGGACGTGAACCTCTCAATCATATAATAATAACGAGGGGAATCGAACCACCCGTCTATTTAGAACCTCGCATCGGCAATTGTGGTTTCTAGTATTAGCCCCTTGGGACCTCTACTTTCACAAAAGCTACACAATAGTATTAAACACAAATTAAGTCATTTATGACACATTCCCATTCATTGAACCATGATACACATTTAGGCATATGTTGATGGTATCAACATACCAACTATACTTGCAAAGTAACATCAAAATTCTGAAACACATTTATTATTCGATGAAATTCATAGCCCTCTTGATTCAATTATACATTAGCTTGGGAAATCACACAACCACATTTGGTTTAATTAAAAATCATTGTAATTCATTGACTTTTCATACTATGCAATAGCTCAAGAGGTTTTCAATATGCATACTTTTCATATTCAAAATCAATTTTGCAATATTAGGTTGGGGTCATTACCACTTCAAAAGTCACAAGTTTAGGAAAATCAAAATTCCCTCATTTATTACACCGTGGCATGCCACTATCTCTCTAATAGACTTTAGTGTGACATAAATAATTCATCCAAGGGCGTTCAAAGGTCCTATCATTCCATCTAGGCAGCATGGCACGCTAATGAGTTAAAAAATTCCAGCTTTGCATTATGTACACTCCATGTGTTTATCCTCTAATCCCAGGCTTTGTGGTGCCATTTCTACTTTATTTTCAGCTTGTGTAACATCAATTTATCATCTTGATCAACTCAAAAAGCATTCTATGTTATCCAAAATAACATATTAGTGCTCAAAACACTATATAATCTAACACGATGAACTAGAAAGTAGCATAGCTTAAGCTAAGTGTAATAGTTTTCCTGTTTTAACTTGAACTTAGTTTTTTGACTCCAAACTCATTATAAATACACCTTAAACATCAAAATTACATACTATAAACTTAAATGATCATTTTTGAAAAAAGTAACTCTTTAAGCACAAGAGAAATCCTCAGAACTAAGCTAACTAAGGTAAAATAATGAAACTTAAGTGCATAAAGTCACCTAATATCATCACCCCACACTTGAATCTTTGTTCATCATCAAACAAATCTTCCCTTAAGAATTAAATAAATAAAAGCTTCAACACTGGTACTATAAGCAAGACACTCAATCTAATACTACAAAGACTACACAAAATTTAAGTTTTTACACTAAGCATGTTATACAAAATTAAACACTTATGAAGACTACTCCAAAACATCCTAGCCTCGAGATTTCTCCCACCTAGTTGGAATCACGCTTATTACTAAATCGAAAGACCTATCCAAATCACCAGACTATCAAAGAATGTGTTCCCTCATAATAAGAGGAATACCCATATTCACTCATAAAGATGTAATTTACTATAGGAATCAATAAAAGAATCAAATTACACTAACACTCATTAAGAATTAACTAGTTACACAAGATGAAACATAAGCTTTCCCTTAGTGTAGTACTCCACTAAAATCAGAATGTTAAAACATAGGATCTAATAGGTCTTTAAGGGTTGTAATGTAGGCTAAGGGATACACAACTCCTTATCACAACTTTTAACTATTTAAACACCAATAGCTAATATCTTGGGGATTCCCTTTCATTTTTTCGTTCATATTTTTATCACTCCTTAACCATATTGACTTTACACTTTAGAAGTTAGGAGCAATGGATCAAATTATGTTTAATAAAGAAGGGGAAAATCTACAATGGTTCTACCAAAGAACACAAGCTATAAGATTAACAGGGCTAACTAGGATTATGCACAAGGGTTGGTAAAAAAGGGTATGAAACAAGGCTATAAAAGAATTTCAAATATTATCTCCTAAACTCACACTCTTTATTTAACTTTGCACACACATCAAGCAAGTTTGAGATATAAAATGCAACAAAGAATACAAAAATCTTCATATAATATAGGGCTGTAACTCCCTATATTTCCCTAGCATAATCTCAGTCCCAAGACATAAGTATTTATATATGAAATTTTCAAAACACTTATTATTTTTCAGTTTAGATCCTACCATTGCACAGAAAATTCAATTATCTTTCCAAAGGTATAAAGTTCGCCCAAATTTGATAACCAAGTAAGAAGTTATGGTGATTTTAAGTTTCAGTCGTTAAACACTGTTAGTTAAACCTTTAGCGCATCACGGAGAAGGCATATCTCCTATTTGGAAAATTCTAGTGAGGGTCGACAATCCTGATACGTCGCACCATAGGTCAGCTTGAAAATTGTCAATTTCTATGTTGAAGCACGATACCACTGCATTGTGGTGAACTTCCACGTCACAATTAGTGAAGGGCCATTATTTCCCCACGTTGTACCTTAGATCAGTTCCCAGTTGTCCGATTCCAGTGACACAACAAGATAGTGCCATGTCACGCCAGCCTAAGAAATCTGGATTTTCAGTCATTTTTGAGTTGTAATTACAATGGCTTTTAAGTACTTTTCCCTTGTCCCAGCCAGCCCCAAACATGAAATTAAGTCCCTAATAACCTAATTGGGCATTGTTCAAATCAATTTTTCCCAAAAATCAAGAACATTCTCTCAAGTAAAAAAACCCTAACCTTCAATAATCATGGTCAAATCTCAAGAACACTCCATTAATTTTTCCAAATTCATCATCCCAGGTATGTTAGATGATCATCCATTGATTCCTTTCATCCATGGAGTGCAAGTATCCATTTTAATTACAAAACCATCATCTTTTCAAGTTTATTTGATTGTAAATTATGATTTCATCCATGAATCTCTATGTACTATTGATTTAATACTATGTTACCATGAAATTATTGTCATTATTCAATTCCCCATGTTTTAACATCATCATTTACTGAACAAAATCATGATTTAGCTTTATTATGGTCTATTCAAGCTATTTCTATATATTTTAGGATATTTCTATGATTGCTTTGAACCATGAACTACAATAATTTGATAAAATATCTTCAAGAGTGATTGATTTACTAAAAACCTTCATGCTTGGTCCCTTAAGATTTAGTGTCTTTTCAATGTTATTGTTTTGAGTCCTGGGGGTATTAAAGACCCAAAAAACCATAGCTATTTATTTTTTCTAGTCTCAGTATATTACTGAATAGTCTTTAGATTAAACTTTGAGCATTCTCAAAATAATTAGATATTAGTCATTAAACTCAGAACAATCTAGTATCTCAGAGTCTTTAAGTTAGAAGTAGGATTTAGCACCAAGCGAGAGTAAGGATGGCGGCTTTCCCATTAGATAGGCCGAGTCATTAGTAGCAGTCCCTATACTCCAGAACTACGTAGCCAGAGTAGGACATGAGTAGTCACCCATCAGATTGGGATTGACTATCTCCCAAGGGTCACCCATTTGTTCAGGATTGCCACTCTTAGTCCTTGGGACATTGTATTAGTTTAGTGGATCCATATAGCCATTGTTAGTACCCATGGCATGGTATTAATACCCTTCCAACGGGGTTATAGGTTGGACCCTGATTAGCTTAAATAGGGGAATGTCAGTAAGATGATACCTCCCACAGTCTCCGATATCATCTCAATTACAGTCCCAACTCAGTTATTCAGTCTTAGTGTTCTTTGACCAAGGAATACAAATTTTAGTTATTTCAGTTTATATATTTTACTCAATTCATGTTATATGATCAGTCATGCATCCTTAGTATTTATATATTTTCATGCATTTTTAGTATTTATAGATTACATGCTCTTTATTCAGTACTCTATGCTTTACATGCTGTCAAATTAATTATTTTTATTCTTATTCATGAGACCATGCATATTAGTCTACCTCATTTAGCATACCAGTACATTCAAAGTACTGATCGCATACCTTTTCTTTTGTACTATGATGTCTAATATCATAGGTGCTTATGCTCTATTTTCGTATCACACGTAGATTCTCATATTACCAGCAAAACAATAGAACTGGTGAGTCCATATCATCTGAGGATAAATTATATTTATTTATGTCTTTATATCAGTAGTTACTAGAGTTAGTTAGGGTCCTGTCACATCAAGTCACAATATCTAGTTTAGAGGCTTTTTAGACACTGCATTTAGGTATTCAAACTATTCAAATGTTATTATTTTTATCAAATTAATATTTCAGTTGTTATTTTATTATAAAAACCTTAAGGCAATGTAAGTATTTTTCTACATTTATGTTGTTATTATTCTGTGATCATAGAAAGTACCAACTCATTGGCTAGTTTAAACTCCCTCGGGATCGTAATCACTATGTAACGACTAAAGGGTAGTCTCAGATCATTACAAACTTGGTATCAGAGCCTAAGGTTTTACAGTATCCTAGTAAGTTTGAAAGCTACATCAAGTAGAGTGTACACATATAGACGAAAGAATATAAGGCATTTAGGAAAAATTTCCCTTCTTTTAGTATTTACGTCGTACGATTGAGAATAAGCTTAAGTTACACTCTTAGTCTAATCCATTTCCTCCTTCCATTTACAGAACATTCCTCCAAAGAAGAATGGAGGAAGAATAGGAACTCAGCCAGCCCCTTAGCCCATCTAGGCAGATCCTCTGGATGAGCATGTCTCTCATGTAGAATTCAGGGCTGTGTTCACTGCCCTAGCAAACTCTATAGTAGCATAAAATAAATCACTAGCTACTACCCCAGCCAAACCAATGGATAATACTACTGCAACTAGCATTCGAGACTTCACCTGAATGAATTCTCCTTTATTCACGAGGTCCAAGTCTGAAGAGGATCCACAGAAATTCTTAGATATGGTTCAGAAGGTAAAGGATGCTATGGGGTTGAGGTCTAGTTAGAGTTTTGAGTTGGCTACATATCAATTGTAGGATGTAGCACAAACATGGTTTAAGAAGTGGAAAGTTGATAGAGATGTTGATGCAGGGCCTATAGAATGGGAAGAATTTTTCACGACTTTCATGGATAGATTCTTTTCATTAAATTTGAGGGAGGCCAAGGTGTTAGAATTTATTAATTTAATGCAAGGAAACATGATTCTTAAAAAGTATTCTCTCAAGTTCATTCAGTTAGCTAGATATGCTCCTCATGTGGTAGCTGATAGTAGGTCCAAGATAAGTAAGTTTATGTCTGGAATGTGTGTTAGTATGGTCAAAGAGTGTAGGACCACAATGCTAATTAGTGAGATAGACTTGTCTAAAATGATGGTCTATGCTCAATAGATAGAGGAGCAGAAGACTAAAGAGAGAGAGAGAGAGAGAGAGGAAATAAAAAATCTAGGATAGGTAGTTTTAATTTCAGTCAGCCAAAGACAGAGGGTGAAAACCGTTCTCTATTTCACTAGAGGTCTTCATCCCCAGTTCCCTCTTCAGCTAGTCCTCTCTTCAGCCAATGACCCAATACCTAAATTTATAAATAATAATAGGAATAGGGCACTAGGCTCTAAGTCCTAGGTTAGTGTTAGTAGTTCTCATACAAATCCTCTATGTCAAAAATATGGCAAACATCATTAGGGTGAGTCTAGAATGGGTAGTGATGTGTGCTTTGGGTGTGGCAAACCAAGCCATCAGATTTGGGAGTGTAAGGTAGTTTCTCAGAAGGGTAGGGACGTGCGCTAACAAGGCCAGCCCTATCTATCATCAGTTCCATCTGGTCGCCCAACTTAAAAAGGTATCACTTCCAGTGCTACCAGTCGTCAGTATTCAAAAAAATTATATGCTCTCCAGTCCCACCAAGATCCGGAAGATTCTCCTGATGTAGTTACTGGTATGTTTTAGGGATTTCACTTACATGTTTATGCTTTACTAGACCCTGGAGCTTTTATTTTTTTTTGTATCTCCATATATATCCTTTAATTTTGAAGTTAGTCCTGAAACTCTAGTAGAGCCCTTTTTAGTGTCTACCCTAGTAGGTGTTTCCATTATAGCCAGAAAGGAATACATGAACTGTTTGATCATAATATCTCATAAAGTTACCTTAATTAATCTCGTAGAGTTAGAGATGGTGGATTTTGACGTCATTCTCAGCATGGATTGGCTCCACTCATGTTATTCCTTAGTTGATTATAAAAATGGAATAGTTCATTTTTACATGCTAAATGAACCAGTCCTTGAATGGAGGGGTAGTACTACAACTCTTAGTTGTCAGTTAATTTCGTACCCTAGAGTGAGAAAGATGATATCCAAGGGGTTTGTCTACCATCTTATACGAGTCAAAGAATCTAGCTCAGAAATTCCTACTCATGAATCAGTCCTAGTAGTAAATAAATTCTCAGATGCTTTTCCTGAGGATCTTCCTGGAGTTCCTCCTAAAAGGGAAATCGATTTTGGTATAAACCTTCTCCCAAATACTAAGCCTATATCTTTTCCTCCATAAAGAATGGTTCCATCTAAACTCAAAGAGTTGAAAAAACAGTTAAAGGATCTCCTAGATAAGTGATTCATCAGGCCCAACATCTTTTTGTGGGACGTACTTATTTTTTTATTGAGTAAGAAAGATGGTACTCTCAGAATATGTATTGACTACCGTTAGTTGAACAAGATCAGAATCAAGAATAAATACCCACTTCCTAGAATTGATGAAATATTTGACCAACTTCAGAGTGCCAGTTACTTTTCCAAGATAGACCTCAGATCACATTATTTTCAGATTAGAGTCATAGAATGTGATATTCTAGAAATAGCTTTACGAACTCTATTTGGTCACTTTGAATTTCTAGTTACGTACTTTGGTCTCAGACATGCCCCAGCAGCCTTTATGGACTTGATGAACTAAGTGTTTAAGCAGTACTTGGACATATTCATCATAGTCTTCATTGATGACATTCTGGTCTAATGTCGTAGTGAAAGTGATCATGCAGACCATCTCAGCATAGTGCTTCAAACTCTTAGATCACAATAGTTATTCGCTAAATTTAGTAAGTGTAAATTCTAGCTAAGATCGGTAGCTTTTGTTGGCCATATTATTTTCGGTATGGCATTAGAGTTGATCCTCTAAAGAATGAGACGGTGAGAAACTAGCCTAGGCCCATCTCTCCATCAGACATCAAGAGTTTCTTAGGTTTTGCTGGCTATTACCGTTAGTTTGTTGAAGGGTTTTCCTTAATTACATCCCCCATGTCCAGATTGACTCAAAAAAAGTTAAGTTTCAGTAGTCAGATTCCTGTGAGAAGAGTTTTTGGGAGTTGAATACTGGACTCACCTTAGCCCTAGTATAGACTCTACCAAACTGTTCAGATGGTTTTGTTGTGTACTATGATACATCCTAAGTAGGTTTGTGGTGTGTCCTCATGAAGAGAGGTAAGGTCGTAGCCTATGCCTCCAAATAGCTTAAAACTCATGAGAAAAATTATCCAACTCATGATCTTGATCTAGAAGCAGTACTATTTGCTTTATAGATTTGGAGTCATTACTTGAATAGGGTGTATGTTGATATGTTCACATATCACAAAAGCTACAGATCTTAGCTAGAATTTACACTTACTGACAGGATGGTAAGAAGAAGTTAGCTCAGGAAGTCCATCAGCTTTCCTGACTAGGTATCGGTATACTCAATTTAGAAAAAAGTTGTATACAGGTGCTGAGCAGCGCATAGTCATCTCTAGTTTCCGAGGTGGAGGAAAAGAAGGATAGGGATCCCAGTCTAGTTGAGTTGAAAGAATTGGTTATAGATTAGAAAGTGGAGGTCTTCTCCCAAGGAGAAGATGAGGTGTGAGTTACTCTTTTCATCCAAGGGCCACTAAGATGTACTAAAATTTGTGGGAGATCTATTAAAAGAGTGGGATGAAGTGAGATATTTCAAAGTTTTTAGCTAAGTGCTCTACATTTCAGCAAGTTAAGGTTGAGCACCAAAAGCCTACTGTGTCCATGCAGGAGTTCAGTATTTGCATGTGGAAATGGGAGAAAGTGAACATGAAATTTGTGATAGTTTTGCCTCCTACCCATCATCAATAATATTCCATTTGGGTTATAGTAGATAGGATAACCAAATAAGCTCATTTCTTGCTAGTCCATACCTCTTATTCAGCAAAGGACTATGCAAATCTTTATCTTAGAAAGTTGGTTAGGTTACGCGGTGTTCCCTTATCTATCATCTAAGATAGAGGTACCCAGTTTACCTCTTACTTATGGAAAGAATTCTAAAAGGGTCTTGGTATCCATCTCTTTACATCTTTCCTCCATCAAACAGACAGCCAAGCAAAATGGACTATTTAGACTCTTGATGATATGATTAGAGCATGCATTGTTTATTTCAAAGGTAGTTTGGAAGACTACTTGCCTTTGATTGAGTTCGCATACAATAATAGATATTATTCCAGTATTCGTATGGCTCCTTTTTAGGCTCTCTATGATATATGATGTAAATCTCCCATTGGTTGGTTTGAAGTAGGTGAGGCCACAGTAGTAGGTGCTGACTTTGTCTTTAATTCCTTAGAGAAGGTTCAGTTGATCAGAGAAAGGCTTAGAGTTCCCATAGCCGACAGAAATCCGATGCCGATGTGAGGAGAAAGGATCTAAAATTTTAGTTCAATGATTTTGTGTACTTGAAAATCTCTTCAATAAAAGGACTGAAGAGATTTGGCAAGAAGGGGAAACTCAGTCCCCGATATGTCGGTCACTTCAGAATCCTCATTTATTTTGGTAAGGTAGCTTACGAGCTTAAGTTACCTTTAGATTTAGCCTCAGTATACACAGTATTCAATGTCTCATTGTTGAAAAAGAGTATTGATGATCCAGCTGTAGTTGTTCCTTTAGAAAGTGTAGATATACAGAACAGTATTTCCTTTGAGGAAGTTCCAGTCAAAATTCTTGATCATCAAGTTCACAGACTAAGGACCAAAGAAGTTCTACTAGTCAAAGTTGTTTGGAAGAACTAGTCCATTGGGGGAGCCACTTGGGAAGGAGAAGCAGATATGCGGACTAAGAACCCTTCTTTTTTCTCCACAAATCCAGATTCAGTATAATGTAACAATCTTTTTAAGATTTTAATTCTGTCATGCTCAGTTTCAGCTGCACATCATGTTCATGTCAGTCGTGCATTCATGAATCAGTCCAGTCATGCATTCCGTGCATCAGACATGCATATTAAGTGTATAAATTCAGTCTATCTGTTTCCTTAGCTTAAGTAATTTTATTCGGGGATGAATGATCCCAAGAGGGAGATAACTGTGTAAGAAGTTATGGAAATTTTAAGTTTCAATCATTAAGCACTGTCATTTTAACATTGAGTGCATCACTGAGTAGGAAAATCTCTTATTTGGAATATTCCAGTAAGGGTCCGCAATCCTGACACGTTTCGCCATAGGTTAACTTGACATTTGTCCATTGCCAGTGTCGAAGTGCGACGCCACCGCATTATGGTAAACTTCCAGGTCCCAATATGTGTTGGTTCGTGATTTCCCCTCATCACATTATAAATCACTTTCTTAGTTGTTCGATTCCAGTGACATGGCGTAATAGCACCACATCGCACCAACCTAGGAAATCAAAATTTTCAGTCAGTTTCGAGTTTTAATTCCAAGGGCTTTTAAGTACTTTTCCCTTGTCCCTGTCATCCCCAAACACGAAATGAAGTCCCTAATAGCCTAATTGGACATTATTCAAATCAATTATTCCCAAAAATCTAGAACATTCTCTTAAGTAGCAAAACCGTAATCTTCAAGAATCATGGTCAAATCTCAAGAACTCTCTATCTATACTTCCTAATTCATCATCCTAGGTATGTTAGATGTTAATCTATGGATTCCTTTCATCCATGGAGTCCAATTATCCATTTTAATTACAAAACCATCATCTTTTCAATTTTATTTGATTTTAAATTATGATTTCATCGATGAACCTCCATGTACTATTGTTTTTATACCATGTTACCATGAAATTATTGTTATTATTCAATTCCCCATGTTTTAATATCATCATTTATTGAACATAATCATTATTTAGCTCTATTATGTTGTATTCAAGTTATTTCTATATGTTTTAGGACATTCCTATGATTTCTTTGAACCATGAACTACAAGTGTTTAATAAAATGTCTACAAGAGTGATTGATTTAATAAAAACCTTCATTCTTGGTCACTTTATCTTTAATGTCTTTTTAGTATTATTGTTTTAAGTCTTTTGGGTATTGAATTCCTGAAAAACTATAGCTATTTACTTGGTCTAGTTTCAGTATATTATAGAATAGTTTCAGATTATAGTATGAGCATTCTTGGAATAATCAAATTATTATTAATTAAACTCAGAACAGTCTAGTATCTTAGTGTCTTTCAGTTGGGAGTAGGATTTAGCACCGAGCGAGTGTAGGAATGGTAGCTTCCTCGTCAGATAGGCAGAGTCATTAGTAGTAGTCCCTATAACCTAGACCTACGTAGCATGTATAGAAAAAGACTAGTCACCCATCAGATTAGGCTTGACTATCTTGCAGGGGTTACCCGTCAGTTTAGTCTTGACACCCTTATTATTTGGACATTGTATCAGTTTAGTGAATCCACACTCCTATCGTTAGAACCCGTAGAACGGTATTAATAACCTTCCAACTAAGGTTAAAAGTTAGACCCCCATTTTCTGAAATTGGAAAATGTCGATTAGATGATACCTCCCACAGTCTGAGACATAGTCTCAGTTTCAGTCCCAGCTTTGTTATTTAGTCCTAGTGTTGTTTGAACAAATATATAGATTTCTATTATTTCAGTATTTTAGTTTACAGATTTTACTCTGTTCATGTTATATTCTTGGTCATGCATCCTCAGTATTTATAGATTTTGATGCATTTTCAGTATCTACAAATTCCATGTTGTTTATTTAGTGATCCATGCTTTACATGCATGTCTAGTTAATTATTATTATTTCTATTCATGAGACCATGCATATCATCCTACCTCATTTAGCATACCAGTACATTCAAAGTACTAATCGCATACCTTTTCTTTGGTGCTATGATGTCTCATATCCTAGGTGCTCAGGCTCAGTTCCTGGATCACACCTAGATTCTCAAATTATCAATAGTATAGTAGCAGTGGTGAGTCCTCATCATATGAGGGTAGATTATATTACTTAATGACTTTATCTCGGTAGTTAGTAGAGTTAGTTGGCGGCCTGTCCCATCAAATCAAAGTATCAAGTTTAGAGGCTTTTCAGACACTACAGTTAACTATTCAGACTATTTAGATTTTTGTATTTTTATCAGATTCATAATTCAGTAGTTATTTCATTATTAAAACCTTACGTCAATGTTAGTATTTTTCTGCATTAATGATTTTATTATTCAGTGCTCATAGTAGGTCTCAGCTCTTGGGTTAGCTTGTGGTCCCTCTAGACTACAAGCACCATGTAACGACTAGTGGGTAGTCTCGAGTCATTACAGGGGCATATTCTTAAATCAGGAAGGATATTATAGACTCTCAACCAAGAAATCACATGAATTCAACTTTAAGCCAACAACATTCAAGATTTGCTAGGAATACACAAAAGCATCACTTCATACTCGGCTGATTCTCAAATCAAGTCGGATCAGTATAGACACTAAACCGAGCAATCACATGAATTCGACATTAGTTCCAGAACATTCAATCATCATAAACAAGAGCCTAGGTATCTGAAAAGTAGTTATTCCACACAATCAACATGCTTGCACAAACAAAACTACTTGCATCATGCAATCATACATAACACCATAGAGAATATCTCACTTACCTAATCATCAAGATTTTTAAATTTACTTCTAAAATGAAAAAGGATACAGGGTTCAAAGGGAAACCTTGTGGAAAAGACTGAAAAAGAAGAACCACAGGTTGGGTGAAGTGATCATTTACTAAACTTACACCCACAAATAAAAAACTAAAATTCAAAATCTTTTTGTAATCTTTTTAATATCTAAAATTTTATCCAAAACAAACTAAGGAAAAAACTAATACTTATGATCCTATAGAATCACTTCACCTAAAACCATGCGAATTTCCCCACCCTACAGTTAAAACTCACTTTGCCCCCAAAGTAAACAAAAAAGTAGAGATAGAAATACACTTTGAGACCTCTAGTTCTAGCGGGTAGCATCTATAACCATCAAGATGGTCTAGAGACCCCACACACCTAGTGTTTCCCATGATTCTTAGATCAGATTTTCGGTACTCAAACATCCCATCTACCTTTGACTCAACAAAAATAAAAACTACGTGAAGTAAAAACTCAAAATACAAAAAATAAAATGCCTACCTTACCTAGGGTTGCCTCCTAAGTAGCGCCTGATTTAGTATCATGGCACAACCCATATCACTACATCTTAGTAATTTCTCATCATCGTTTTCCTCCTATTCAAAATTTGTCTAATCACTTATTTTTTACCGTTTTAGTGTGCACTCACAAAGTCCATATTTTTCTGAGTAGAAGACTTTTCAAGATAATTAATCATCATTAATTTAGGCTTAGGTGATAGTTTGGCTAACTCTATGAGAGAGTATAAAGTGGTCTTTAATTGTGGATCAACCACCCAACACTCATCCACTTCCATAACTATAATCATACCCAAATCTTTATAGTAGGAGAAGTGTTAAAAGGTTTATACACTTAGAATACCATGTTTCATCATACAATCTGATCTTGAGTGTGCCCTCTCTCACATTTATAAATGCTCCTGCTATTTTTATGAAAGGGCTTCTATAACACCTCGATTATCTGAACCAAAATGGTACACGGTGCTTATGACCCAAAGGACCACAATCTAACCCATGGCTGATATTTGTACCTGTACACTGCATAATATGACATGAAAATATAGAAACATGCACTGAGAGGCTATAAGGTTCAATACTGAACATAGCTGAATAATAACAATAATGTTTGATATAGAGTGGTATCTCATTACCAAATCAAAACTAAAATACTAAAGTTTGAAAAACATTAAAAATATTGTAGATGTTTAAAAGCCTCTAACTGTCTGACTAAGGAATTGATGGGACATGTCCCCAAAAAACTTCATCAACTAAAAACTGAACTGATATGATAAAATAAGATCACGCCCTCAGATAATGAGGACTCACTGCTAAAAATCTGAACCCTAAAATGCTACTGTTGTTGCTGATCTAGGAGTCGTGTCTCTGAACCTATGTTGTAACATAAAAACAAAATACTATAGCACAAATGCGTCAGTACAAAAGAATATACTGAGTATACGTGTGAGGTAGGATGAATACATGGGGTTTACATGCATGAATGATAATAACTGACAGACTAATGTGAACATGAGAGTGCACACATGAATACATAGTAACTAAGATTGTGAGAACATAATAACTAAATCTACATACTGATGACATGAAATTACCAACATCTAGCATGATTAATACTAATGTTTCGATAACTAAACTAACTGATAACATGTGTGACTGCGTCTGACAATCCTAAATATTATGGAACTATCTGAGTTCCATACTGTGACTGAGTTTACTATATCTGATAGTCCTTAAATCTGAAGAACTATCTGAGTTCTTTTACTGAGACTTAAACCAAAACTGTGGGAATAGTTATTTAAATGACATGCCCCAAAAGTGCTAGAATAGCTGAGCTGGGGCCTAATTTATGCCCTGATTGGAATGGTGTCAATACTGCACCACTAGTAAGGACAACTGTGGGTACCCTCACCTGACAATGTCCCTAAAAAAATGGTGGGCCCCTCATCTGACAGTGCATATCCACCTCATCAACCCTCATCTGACAGTATTGATGTCTCAACCTATGCTGGTCATATAGTTCTGGAACACAAGGATGACTACTAAGAATAACACCATCATCTGAAAGTATGTGTTCCCACTCTTTGGTTCACTCGGTGCTAATTTGTACTCCTATCTGAAGAGACTGAACATAATTGACTGACTGTACATGAACTGAGTTTACTAAATTCCATCAACTGATGAAATACTATTGATATCTGATAACTGTCTGAGTTTATGAGATTACTGATCTTACTGAGTACTGAGTTCATGAGATTTCTGAGATTTCCTAAGTCACATGACTGACTGGATTCTATAGAACATGGCTTAGCTGAGAATATCATGAAAACATGACATGGCTCAAGGCACACAACTATTTTTTTAGGTACAAGTACCCCCAGGGCTCGATAGTAGGAAACTGACAAGGCATGACATTCCTGAATACATGACCAACACCAATAATCCATAATACTTCTTGATCATAGGAATAGAGTTAATAATTCATAATGCCATAAATAAGGGATTTCAAGCTTCACATGGTTTTCATAGTCTTGATCATGGAAGGGAATGTATATGACATGTACATACTTGCATGATTTTAATATCATGAACGTTGCATAATACAACAGTCAATACACAACAAGAGCATAGAAATTGTATTGAGCATAAGGGTTAGCATGGACTTCTCATTTAGCTACTGTTGAGCCATAAGGAACGTGATTCTATCATTCTAGGCATTTTATCAAACACCTTACATGCAAACTTTATAGCATAGGTGAAATCATCAATTTAAGCATATAAAACTACCCAAACTCATTGGTTTTCACTCGACAAACTCACATTCTTCATGAATGAAACATAAATAACAACTATCAACATGAGCATGATCAAATCACTATAAGTAAATCACAATGGATTATTTAAAACATAATTCTTAAACTCCACGAATGAAAGGGATCCGTGGATTAACACTAAGCTTACCTTAGTTTGTGATTTTGTGAAAATTAACGGAGAGATTCTTGAAATTTGATGTTGAATTCCCTTGGAATTGAACCTTATATGGAACCCTAGGACTTGTTCTTGCGAGTTTTTTTATAGTAATTGAGTATAAGATGTTGAATTATGGCCAAATCTCATGTTAAAAGGCTTATATAGGGTGGGGAAACTGACCGTTTTAACCCTAGGATACATCTTTAATTTTTGAAAAAAAATTCCAAATTTTATCCTTTGCTCGACGCACCATTACTGCACCAAGTCACTGGAATGTGACAAATGGGAAATTGCATAGGGGCGCGATGCGGAGCTATCACGTTGCTACCTTGTCTGCAACCTGAAAGTTTGGCGCGATGCTCTATTATCATAGAGCAATACTAGAAATTGACAATTTCTATTTGAGCTATCTCCGCGATGCGATGGAGGCTCAGATGATACAATGTCTCAATAAAAAGGCTTTACTCTTTGCCCGGGTATCGGATTTGGATGAATTTTATATCGATGGAAAGCTTATTGAATTTTACACTTGAAAAAAAGTGAAAATCTTGATAATTACTCATTGAAAAATCATCATTCACTTTAGAAGCTAATACTAAGTATTCTTGGGACGAAATTAGCTAAGAAGAAAATTTAGGGTATCACAATATTTTCTCCTTGAGAAATTCATCCTCGAATGAGACTGGCTGAGAGGAGGAACAATAAGCTGAACATAAAATAATCATGGATAACTGGAACATGATCTCATGACTTACAAGATAAATATAACACATTGAACATGCATATCTGATGCATATGTAACTGATTCATGACTACATAACTGAGTGCTCTGAGGAACTAAATTTTCTCACAATGATAATGCATGTCTGATGCATAATTATATAACTGAGCTGGAACATGAATGCATGACCTAATATGCGATGGCACTTGCTACTAAGTTTGTGATGACATATGAGCATGAAACTGAATACCACGTCTTCACTGAATACTGAACGTGAAGCTGAATAAGCTTAAGAAGAACTGTTACCTTGAGGTTGATGTGGATTGGTAGGAAAGAGGTGAGGATACTTGGCATGCATAACTTCTTCTGCTTCCTAAGTATCTCCCTCGATAGATTGATTTTTATAAAGAACTTTGACTAGAGGGACTTCTTTGTTCCTCAATCTACGAGTCTGATAGTCTAAGATCTCAATTGGAATCTCTTCATAAGAGAGGTTATTCTGAACATCAATGCTCTGAATAGGGACTAAGACTGATGGGTCACCGACACACTTCTTAAACAAAGAGACATGAAAGACTGGATGAACTGAGGCAAGATATAAAGTAAAATCTAGCTCATAATCTACCTTGCCAAAGCGTTTGACAATCTTGAAGGGGCCAACATATTGGGGACAGAGCTTTTCCTTCTTGTCAAACCTCTTCACTCCCTTCATGGGAGAGATCTTGAGGAAGACATGATCACCAATCTTAAACTCGAGATCTTTTCTATGCACATCTGCTTAAGACTTGTCAGCTCTGAGTAGTCTGGTGTCTTTCTTTGATTAATTGGAATTTTTCTTAGACATCAAACACTAAGTCTAGCCCTATGACTGAGGCCTCACTAACTTCAAACCAACCGCTTAAAGATCTACATATCCTATTATAGAGAGATTCAAATAGAGCCATCTCAATACTGGAATGATAGCTATTATTGCATGCAAACTCAATCAAAGGCAAGTGGTCATCCCATCTACCTTTGAAATTAATTATACAAACCCTTAGCATATCTTCCAATGTCTAAACGGTCCTTTCATCTTGACCATCTGTCTATGGATAAAAGGTTGTACTGATATAAACTTAGGTACCAAGACCCTTTTGGAATGCTTTCCAAAAGTTAGAGGTGAAATAGGTACCTCTATCTGAGATGATAGATAATGGAACACGGTGTAATCTGACCAAATCCCTAATATAGAGTTTGGTTTAATCCTCGACTGAATAAGAGCCATGAACTAAAAGGAAATGAGCTGACTTGGTCATTCGATCTACTATGCCCCAAACTAAATCGTGTTAATGATGAGTTTGAGTCAAACCCATCATGAAGTCCATGTTCACTTTTCCCACTTCCAAGTAGGAATGGAGAACTCCTGTATGGAACCACTAGGCTTCTAGCGCTCTGTCTTAACTTGCTGACATGTAGGGCACTTAGCCATAAAATCTGCAACATCTCTCTTCATCCCACTCCACCAATTGAACTCCCATAAGTTGCGGGACATCTTAGTGACCCCCGAACGAATAGAGTATCACGCACCATGTGCTTCTAGAAAAATTTGCTGCCTCAAGTCATTTACACCTGGATTACACAAATGACTCTAATAATGAAGAACATCATCTCTCCCTTGGGATAAAACATCTACTTTCTAATTCTTAACTGACTCTTTTAGCATGACAAGTCTAGGATCCCTATCTATCTTTTCTTTTACCTCAGACACTATAGATAATTCAGAACTACTCTGAATACATACACTGCCCTCTGAAGGATCGATTAAGCGAATGCCTAGTCTGGTAAGCTGATAAACTTCCTGAACGAACTCCTTTTTACTGTCCTCAAAATAAGAAATACTACACATAGATAGTCTACTGAGATCGTCGGCCACTACATTGGCCTTTCCCGAATGATAAAGGATGCTCCTATCATAATCTTTCAAGAGCTCTAACCACCTTCTCTGACAAAGGCTGAGATCTTTCTCAGAAAATACATAATGAAGAAACTCATGCTCTGTGAAGACATGTACATAAACTCTGTAGAGATAATGCCTCCAAATCTTCAAGGCAAATACTACGACTGCTAACTCAAGATCATGAGTATGATAATTCTTCTCATGGGGATTTAACTGTCTAGAGGTGTAGGATATGACCTTACTATGCTGTATGAGGACACAACCCAAACCTACTCTAGATTTATCACAATACACTACGAACCCATCAGAACTATCTGGAAGAGCTAGAACTGGAGCTGAGGTCAGTTGAGTCTTCCACTCCTGAAAAATATTCTCGCAAGAATCTGACAACTAAAACATGACCTTTTTCTGAGTCAATATGGACATAGGGGATGCAATAGAAGAAAATCCCTCAACAAACCATCTGTAATAGCCAGCCAAGCCTAAGAAACTCTTGATATTTAATGGAGAGACAGGGCGAGGCCAGTTTCTTAACACTTTGGTCTTTTGAGGATCTACTCTAATGCTATCACCAAAAACTATATGAACAAGGAACACTACAGACCTTTTCTAAAATTTGCACTTACTAAATTTAACAAATAGATCATGATCTCTTAGAGTCTGAAGTACTATTCTTAGATGGTCTGCATGATCGCGCTTTGTGCGGGAATAGACCAGAATATCATCTATAAAGACTATGATGAACATGTCAAAGTACTTCTTGAACACATGGTTCATCAAGTCTATGAAAGCTATTGGGGCATCGGTAAGACTAAAGGACACGACTAGAAATTCAAAGTGACCATATCGAGTATAGAAAGTTGTCTTTTGAATGTCACATTCTCTAACTCTGAGCTGATGGTAGCCTGATCTAAGGTCTATCTTGGAGAAATAACTGGCACCCTAAAGTTGGTCAAAAAAGTCATCAATTCTAGGAAGAGGATACTTATTCTTGACCGTGAGTTTATTGAGTTGATGGTAATCTATGCACATTTAGAGGGAACCGTCTTTCTTGCGCACGAATAAGACTAGTGCGCCCTACGAGGAAACACTGGGTCAGATGAACTCCTTATGTTAAGATATCCTTCAACTACTCTTTAAGTTCTTGGAGTTCTGCCGGTGCTATTCTATATGGCGGAACAGAGATAGGTTGAGTACCTGGAAGAAGGTCAATGTCGAAGTCTATTTCCCTTTCGGGAGGAATGCTTGGAAGATCTTTGGGAAAGACATCTGAATACTCATTAACCACTGGGACTAATTTAAGACTTGGAAATTCATAACTAGAGTCCTTAACAAGCACGAGATGATAAACATACCCCTTAGATATCATTTTTCTTGCCCGAAGGTATGAAACCAACTGACCTCTGAACGCTGAAGTATTACCCTTCTACTCTAGGATGGGTTCATTCAAAAACTAAAACTGAACTATTTTGTTTTTACAGTCGATTGTGGCATAGCAGGAATAAAGCCAATCAATGTTAAGAATGACATCAAAATCAATCATCTCTAGCTCAATTAAACCTACTGATGTGTGTTTTTGAAATATTATATTCGGGTAGTTCCTGTATACTCATCGAGCTATGATAGTTTTACCCACTGGGGTAGAGACTAAAAAGGTATCTACTAGAATTTTGAGACTAACTCCAAAATTGCCTGCTAAATAAGGAGTAACAAAAGATAACGATGTACCAGGATCTAGAAAAGCATAAACGTGAACATGAAAAATCTGTAACTTACTGGTAAAAATATTAGGAGAATTTTCGTGATCATGTCGGGTATTAATAGCATAGAGATGATTTGGGTGTTGCCCACTAGTAGCACTGAAAGTGGCACCCTGATGATTCGGGCGACCGAGCTAAGTTGTGGAATGGTTCTGTTGACCTTGATAACCTGATTAGGGACAATCTCTAACTCTGTTTCCCGGATTTCCATAACCAAAATAGACATAACTATCAGCTCTGCAAGCACCCTTGTGGTTCTTACCATAAGTTTGACATATGGGATTAGTTCGGGTATTGTTGACACTGCCCTGAGACTTAAATCCTGGTGCTCTATCTTTTCTACCATCTCTGAACTTAGGAACTAGAGCATAGGCCATTGAAGGAGATGGAACTGATTACTTAGGATGAAACTAGGAGCAGTTTCATCCTTCTGATTTAGGCTGTCTAAAATTAAAGCTACCTATCCTACCTTTCTTATTCTACTTTTCCCTTTGCTTAATTTTTTGCTCCTCTATCTACTGAGCATGAGTGATGAGTCGAGCTAAAGTCATGTCATTATTTAGCATGGCAAATCTGCACTCAGTAACCACTCTATCATTTACCCCTGAAGTAAACTTTCT
This sequence comes from Capsicum annuum, assembly GCF_002878395.1. NCBI lineage: Eukaryota > Viridiplantae > Streptophyta > Magnoliopsida > Solanales > Solanaceae > Capsicum > Capsicum annuum. Next base: position 46,107,629 of record NC_061114.1, read on the forward strand.
CATCATAGCTCTGTTGTATGCAACCACATGAGTCGTATATCTAGCTAATTAAGTAAACTTGAGAGAATACCCTTTTACTATCATATTGCCCTGCTTGGGGTTGATGAACTCTAGAACCTTTGCCTCCCTCAGCTCCTGGGAAAAAAATCTATCTAAGAAAGTCGTGACAAACTTCTTCCACTCTATAGGACCTGCAGCATCTACCCTTTTAGACTTTCACTGCTTGTACCAAGTATGAGCCATATCTCGCAACTAGTATACGGCTAACTCTATACTCTCAATAGTATTCACCCCCATAATATTTGTCAACTTTTGGAACTGATTAATAAATTCTTGAGGGTCTTCATTTACCTTAGACCCGAGGAATGTTGGAGGATTCATTCGGGTAAAGTCCTAAATTATAGCTACAGCTGAGTTGGCCACTGTGTTGGCCAGAATAACTATTGGCCGCTCATTATGGGTATCTACTCCCTTATCAAGAGTGGTAAATGCAGTTCTGAATTCCACATGAGAAACATGGTCGCCCAAAGGATCTTCGAACTGAGGAGTTGACTGGTTTCTTCTCTTTGGAGGCATTTTCTGAAATAAAGAGGACAAACTGATTAGACTTAGAGATTGACTTTTTATTATACTCAAAGTCACGACATGAATACTGAAAGAAGGTAAACAATTTCTTAAAACATCTCATAGCCTCCTGCACAGAAATGTGGCGCGCAACACATCCATGTATAAGACTCTACTAGATGTGGCTTTCAGACTTCCTCAGACTCTATTGAAACTTAGGCTCTGATGCCAAGTTTGTAACACCGCTATTATCTTAACCAGAATTCTGCATGGTGCTTCTGACCTTTATAGACCTTAAGTTAATCCATGATTGATATATGTACCTGTACACTATATAATATGACATGAAAATATGGAAACATGCACTGAGAGGCAGTAAGGTTCAATATTGAACATAACTGCATAATAATAATAACAGCTAACATAGATTGGTATCTTGATACCAAAACAAAATTGAAATTATAAGGTTTAAAAAATATGAAAAATACTGTAGACGTCAAAAAGCCTATGACTATCTGACTAAGAAATTGATGGGACATGCCCTCAACTAACTCCGTCAACTAAAAACTAAATCAATATGATAAAATAAGATCACGTCCTTGGAGAATGAGGACTCACTGTTAAAAATCTGAATGCTAAAATACTACTGATGTTGCTGATCTAGGAGTCATGTCTCTGAATATATGAAGTAACATAAAATGAAAACACCATAGCGCAAATGTATTAGTACAAAATAATGTAATGAGTATATGTATGAGGTAGGCTAAATACATGGGGCTTACATACATGAATGATAAAAACTGACTGACTAATATGAACGTGAGAGTGCACACATGAATACATAGTAACTGAGATCGTGAGAACATGATAACTGAATCTATATACTAATGACATAAATTTACTGACATCTAGCATGATTGATATTGGAGTTTTGATAACTAAAATAACTGATAACATGAGTGACTGTGTCTGACAGTCCTAAATCTGATGGAACTCTCTGAGTTCCGTACTGTGACTGAGTTGACTGTATCTGACTGTCTTGAAATCTGAAGACCTATCTGAGTTCTTTTACTAAGACAGATATAGAAACTGTGGGAATAGTTATTTAATCAACATGCCCCAAATGCACTAGAGCAGCTGAGCTGGGGTCTAATCTGTGCCCTGATTAGAAGGGTATCAATACCACACTATTGGTAAGGATACCTGTAGGTACTCTCATCTGAAAATGTCCCTAAAAGAGAACGGTAGGCCCCTCATCTGACAGTGCTTATCCACCTCATCAACCCTCATCTGACAGTGTTAATGTCTCAACCTATGCTAGCTACATAGTTCTGGAACACAAGGATGACTACTACGAATCACCCCCCATCTGACAGTGTGTGTTCTCACTTTTGGGTTAAATCGGTGCTAATTTCTACTCCCATATAAAAAGACTGAACATAATTAACTTACTGTTCATGGACTAATTTTACTGAATTCTATCGACTTATGTAATACTATTGATATCTGATCACTGACTAAGTTCATGAAATTACTAATCTTACTGAGTACTGAGTTCATGAGATTTTTTAGATTTCCTGAATCACATGACTGACTGACTTCTATGGAATATGGCTTGACATAGAGTATCGTGAAAATACGACATGGCTCTGGGCACACAACTATATTTTTTGGTATAAAAACCACTGGACTCGATAGAAGGAAACTGATAAGCCATGACATTCCTGAATACATGACCAACACCAATAATCCATAATACTGCTTGATCATAGGAATAGAGTTCATAATTCACAATTCCATAAATAAGGGATTTCATGCTTCACAGTTTATCATCATCGAAGAAAATACATATAACATGTACATAGTTGCCTGATTTCAATATCATGAACGTTACATAACACAACAGTCAATACCCAACAAGAGCATAGAAATTATATTGCATCATAAGGATTAGCATGGACTTGTCATTTAGATACTATTGATCCATAAGGAATATGATTCTATCATTCTAGGCATTTTTATCAAACACCTTACATGCACACTTTATAGCATAGGTAAAATCATCAATTTAAGAATCTAAAACTACCTAAACTCATAGGTTTTCAATCAACAAACGTACATTCTTCATGGAATGTCATCAAGACACCATCTTGAAACATACATAACAACTATCAACATGAACATGATCAAATCACAACAAGCAAATCACAATAGATTATTTAAAACATGATTCATGGACTCCACGAATGAAAGGGATCCGTAGATGAACACTATGCATAACTTAGTTCATGATATTCTGAATATTTATAGAGAGACTCTTAAAACTTTACGATGAATTTCCTTGGAATTGAACCTTCTATGAAAACCCTAGGGCTTGTTCTTGAGAGTTTTTGAGAGTAATTGAGTATAAGTTGCTGAATTATCTCCAAATCTCATGTTATAAGACTTATATAGGGTGGAGAAATTGATCCTTTTAACCCTACGACACGTCTTTAATTTCTAAGAAAATTTTCCAACATTTATCCTTGGCGTGACGTGCCACTATCACACCAAGTCACTGAAAAATGACAAATGGGAAATTGCACGGGGCTGTGATGTGGAGCTATCGCGTTGTCACCTTGTCTACGACCTGAAAGTTTGGAGCGACACGCCACTATTGCGGAGAAAAACTACAAATTGACAATTTCCATTTGAGCTATCTCCACAACGCGCTGGAGGCTCATGTGATAGATTATCTCGCAAAAAAGGCTCTAACTCTTCGACTGGCTGTCGGATTTGGTTCAATTTCATATCGATGGAAAGCTTATTAAATTTTTCGCATGAAAAATAAAGAAAATATGAAAAATTCATCATGGAATAATCATCATTCACTTTAGAATCTAATATTAGGCATTCTTGGGACGAAATTAGCTAATAAGAAAATTCGGGGTACTATAACTTCCCAAAGTAATCTTGACACGACCCAATTTATGAGGCATGATGCTGTATACTAAATGCCACCAATAATTAAGCTAAACCCAAACTCAGAACTAACACGATAGGTTAATTTGGGAGGAACTCCCCAACATAGGCTAAATTCAATGTACACAAGTTAAAAATAAGCAATGTTCTAATAGATAAAATTGTCAGCACATGAATACCAATCCCATGACATGGTAGAGCCAGTACAAGAGCATCTAAATATGTCATGTCCTGATTTATAAGTAATGATAGCACCTACTAAATCCCACCAGTAGGTAAGCCAATACTATAAGCTAGAGCTATCGAAATAAGGTAGTTCGGTAAGAAATTCCAACATAAACATAGTGTTCTAATATGGATAAATATTCATGATAAGATACCAATCCAATAATATGATAAAGCCAGTAAATGATCAACTAATTTGAATAATATAACCTTAAAGAAATAAATAGTCAATACATCTATCCCAAATACTAAAGATTGTATGTAAAATATAGAGGGAAAATGGGCGACTCAAACTCCATGAGCTCAACCTATCATCGAAAGATCAACCCAATACAAACTCAAATCAACAACGTCAACTAGTACCCAAATCTACACCAAAATGGTACAAAAATAAAGTATGAGTACCAAAAGAACAAGTATTCAGTAAGCATATGACACGACTCGAACCAAAGACTGGCCGAGTTGTAAAGACCCTCCCGACCGTTGTATGAAATTTCCTCATCTTCTCAATTTTAGCGCTCTCTGTAGTTTATATAGGCGGATTCTGACTCACGGGATGAGTTGTACCAATTCTTGAGGTGTTTGGAAGTAATTTAAGTCATTAACGGGTTATTAATTTGAGAAAGTTAAACCCGATAATGGTCAATCATTAATCGAGATAAACTTAAATTAGTGTCGTAATATTTTCAATAGGTTCAAAATGTACTTTTTAGTCAATATACATATTTGATTTATGTCTATGGAGTTTTGAAATAAATTTTGAGAATTTATTACATGTTTTGGTAATCATAGATAATAAGTTTAATTGGTGATTTAATGGGTCAAAACAATAAATTCTTTTACCATTTTATATCACGACACTTTCACTTAATAGGGTTTAACCTTTTTAACAGTAAGCGGAAACTGAAAAAAAGGAAAGAAACTGCTGCGACATAAAAGGATGGAGAACGTATTCAGGCGACTCTTGTGCCGTGATAGTGTTATTAATGATTTGTTCTTCTTTAGAATTTGAGTGAGACGATCCTATAATATGGTATAACCAATTTATTGGTACTGATTACACTTGTAATCATTGATTTGATATAATAATAATAAAAATAACAATATCATTAAGAAAAGTGAAAGTTAATTGTCATTTTCTATAATTTCTTTGGAAATTGTGCACTGCTTCATGATTCCTAATGCACCGTATCATGATTTTAATAGAAATTTATATACTATTTCTTAGTTTCTAATACGCTATTTCATGGTTTTCTTAGAAACTCAATAATCAGTATATTTATTTTCTTGCGATTTTGCAGTTATAATTTAAATAAAATCTATGATTTAGGTCTGTTGTTCTTGGAGAAAGAGTTTACAAAATGGGTCATTAAATTCGTATTCTAATGCGAATTATATATTTGAACATATTTAAATCATCCGAAAGCTTTATGGAAGGATAAGACCATTGCAAATTAGCTTGTATTTGGATTCTTTGATTGAGATAGGTTACGATTTAATTAAAGTTTAGACTCGACTTAATTGTGTGTATGCTCCTAAATTGGCTATTTGTTGATTGGTTTTCGGACATGCTGGAAATTGTTGATGTTTGGATTGTTAATACATGTACAAATGACTATTGAAAATTTACTTGATGGAATTGTTTTATGACTTTTAGTCTACTTGTGAATTTGGTACATTGTGTTATATGTTGTGAGGTTGGGTAAATTTGATATTGATTATACTTATTTATGTTAGATCGGGTACCATGCCGGTACAAATATGTATATATTAGATCGAGTACCATTTCAGTACGGATATGTATATGTTGGATTAGGTACCATATTTGTACCAATATGTATATGTTGAGTCAGGTACTACATCGGTACGAATATGTATATGTTGGATTGGGTACCACTCCTGTACAGATGTGTATTTGTTGGATCGGGTACTATGCTGGTACAGATATGTATATTTTGGATTGGGTACCACGTCGGTACCGATATGTGTATGTTCGATCAGTTATCACGCCGGTACAAATATGTATCTATTGTATTGGGTACCATGCCGATACACATATGTATATGTTGGATCGGGTACCACGTTGGTACATAATATGTATATTGAGTTGGGTACCACATCGGTACGGATATGTATATGTCGGATCAGGTACCACGCTGGTATAGATATGTATATGTTGGATCAGGTACCACGCCGGTACGGATATGTATATTTGGATCGGGTACCACGCGGGTACGGTACATGAATATAGATTGTTCCCTGTAGGTCATGACTATTGGGAAAAAATAAGTTCCATAGCATGTGTGTACATATTGTGTTTATTTGTTGATGTTTATAGTATGGTTGATACACTTGATGGTTATGTGTTGTGTTTGTGAGTACTGTTTTACTTGTTATTGTTGTATTACTAATTCATTGAATATTTTTTTATGTGATGATGCTTGTCTACTTGTTATTTAATTTATGTTATGTACATGTTATTAAATTGAGTTGGCCTATGATACTTGCCAATACATAATGGTTTGTACTAATACTACCGTGTACTCTTCTTTTGTTAAGTGAAGAAAGTGTTCCAGAGGCTCAGACATGACCTCACCTCTAGAGTGATAGCAAATCTAAATCCAAGGGTGAGCACTCCGTCTCTAGGTTGCCATGGGTCATCATATTGTTATTTTCCATCTTTTGGGCAATGAAATATTCTTTATTTACCTTGTTTTTGGTTACTCTTAAGACATGATCTTTGTTAGTAGTTCTTGTAGGATGACTTTTGGGTCTTGGGGATTTTAGTAATTAGTTTGTTTGGCTTCCGCATTAATAATGATTAGTCCTACATTATTTTTATTATGTTGATTTTATAATAATATCATCTTAATATTGATTAAGTGATTGGGTAATGGTTTGGTTATGGTTCTCCCACAGAAAGATTAGTATGGGTGTCACTCATTGCCATTTGGTTGTGTCAAAGTTTCTATCAGAGCACTAGGTTCGTCGATCTCATCATAAAAGAATATTTCTAGTAGAGTCTTTCAGAATGGTACGGAAACATCTGTACTTTTCTTCGAGAGGCTATACGAAACTAGGAAAATTCAAATTTTTCTTTTTTACATGCTATTACTTGAATTCAATTGGTATCTGGCGATTCGAATTAGTAATTGTTACTAAGAGCAATGTCATGTAGAATTTCGTAGATTGGTGTGTAGGGCCCCATACACAATTTTTGTAAGGCTATGAGGCATGTAGAAGTTATTTTCCTTTCTTTCACTCCATAGCGTCTTCCTAATCTTTGATTACTAGATTGAATCTAATTTGTATCTAGACAATTCTGATTGGTATCTTAATAATTTTGAATAAAAATCTAGGAAATTTCAATTGGTATTTGTTAATAAGGTCTAAAAGTTATTGTTAATATTTAAAGGGTTGTGAAAGTTATGAACTTATTGATTGCTTGTGTTTGATATTTGGCTAAATTTGTGTTGCTAGATTTTTGTTATTGCTGTGAATTGTTTTTGTTAAGTGATGAAAATTGACTAAGATATTTTTATTTTTAAATGTGATGGGATTATTTGATTTCTTGTTATTGTGAAACTAGAAATTCTATAGTACTTACTTATTTTTTGTACTATTATACTGATGTGATTGATGGTGTGAGAATTGAGATGATGTTATAAGAATAGAATGTCAAGAAAAGATGGTGAAGAAGTGACATAAATAAAAGACTGAGGTGATATGTGTTTTTCAAAATAAGAGGTTCTTGTTAATGATGTTGTGGATGGATCCTTGTGTAGTTCGATTATTTTATACTATTTGGGGATCCTTGTGTGGTCCGATCATTGAGATCATATTTTAAATTTTTGTGTAGTTCTATTATTAAAATTAGAATGGGCTCCTCGTAAGGACTAGCTAAGTGACATTATCTTTGAGTTCCTTATGTGAATGAATTCTTTATGCTTGGTAAACTAATGATTTTCAAATAAAAGTGACAAAACTAGTATAGGTTGTTGATACCTATAGAATTTTATCGATGACTTGTCTGGAATGTGATATTGGTGATTAGACTGTCAATGACCTATAATCAATTATTTTGTTTGTCCTTGCCTATGCGCTAGTGGTGTGGGGACCACACTTGAGGTGATTAAGAGTTAAGTAAAGTCCATAATAAAAATATTGTTAGGTAGAAATAAGAATGACTCTATATATATTAAATTGGTGTTAGTGATATAAGAGAGGTTTGGCTTAACAATGAAGTGTTTGTTATTGAAAAATATTGAGTTAGTGATAGTCAGGTCATAAGTTGAAGATATGGATATATACGTTTGGAAAAATTTTGAGAATGCAAATTATTATTTATTTAACCTTGTGGCTGAATTATACATTTGCATATCCCACAAAGTTGGATGATATATGACACTTTTAGAGGATAGGAATTTGCATGATAGTAGCAATACAAAATTAATGTCTTAGTTACATTTATAAAATAATTAAGGAAGATCTTAAATGGAAGAATAAATAAATTATTAAATGGCATAATTGATTTTTCATTCAATGATACTTGGTGGATATTTCTTGTTTAGTGGTTAAGTTATGATAATTAGATGGATATTAACTATGTTGTGGAGGATAATATGTTGTAGGCTCAATTTCTGTGGTCCCCTAAAATGGCATGTTTATACCCTTTTTTAATCCTATTGCTTTTTCTCTCTAGTTTTGATTAGTTATAGCGTGGTTATGATGTAAACCTATGTTTGGGATGTGATTTTAGTATTTGAAGCATGATTTGTATATTTAGTCTTATTGGGCTTGGGTGGTAGTTTTGAAACTATAACTTGGATAGAGTTGACTTAAGTACCTTGTTTTTAGTCGAACCTACTATCTTAGGCTTTAATATTGCTTACTTGAAAACTAGAAGATGAACTAGATACCTTAGCGTAGTTTGGGGCATAGTATGCCACATTATGAAAATTGAGGATTAGAAGTGGGATCGTCTGGCCCACTTAGGACTAAACTTTTGTTATTTCTTTTGGATTTTGTTGTGGATATTAGACATAGATGAGGCTAGTAAACCCTAGAATAAGGTTATTTCGTAACTTGGTAACTTGAATTGATGTTCCGGGGTTGTGCCTTTTGAGTTATAGTTATGATACTTGTTGTGGAAGAAATAATGGACCTTTCGAGATAGATATTCCTCCTAGATACATTATGTGGCCTATAGAGATACTATTTCGTCTTAGACATGATGATTCGCCTATAGAGATATTATTTCCTCTTAGATATGCAAACTGGCCTAGAGAGGTGATATTCCTCGTTGTCATGATGTATAATCTATCGATATAATATATCCTATAGACAATTACATCTCTATCTATATTATGCCTCCAATATGTGAGATACCTCCTGTACGTGAGATGATTAAAGATATTCTACGACTTATAAATATGATTATCGATATGAGTTTCAAATATGTATATAGGCCTAAGGCTGTGATTATGATGTTGTGACTACTCTGGATAAACTAATAGGCCAATGGTTGTGTTATGATAACGTTTGAATATCCGAGGAGTGTTTATCAGTGTAACAAATACAATTATAGTTTATGAATACATATATGTTTGTATACACATCTCTCCGGTATGGGATGGAAGAACATCGGCTATGTTTCTTACGACTTTATTGATTTAATACTTGTGATGACATGCATAGATTTTGTATATTCATGAGTATTATATCGGTAATTGATGTGATTGTAGTGAAAATATGATTTTATGATTGTTCTGCCTAATTAATGGCTAAGCTATGTGGTAACTAGTTGCCTATTAGAGGACTATAGCACTTGAAGGGGAGAAATCTAATGTATTAGTTAATGGATCTTTTTTAATTGAAATATGGTAGCTAGCGATGGTTAATTCGTGACTTATGGTGAGGTCGGGTCTAGCATAGGAGAAGATTATTTGGTATTGATGACTAAGTTTGTGATGTCGATTAGTCGATAAACAAGGAGTTATGTGTTAATGAAGCTAGATAAGAGGAAATATTAGTAATAAGAGGTGACAAGTTAATAACATTGAATAGTTGCTAACTGGTTAACTAATGAATAGTTCAGCAAGGATAAGTTAGTGAATGATGGTTAGATAATGAATGGTGTTAGTTAATAAAAGATGGTTAGGTCACAAATAGTAATGTGTTGTCTATTAAGATTAATAGCTATGGGATGATTAGTTCATAATAATAAATGGTGGATAAATGGCGATTGACATTCTGATGAACCTTGACAAGATGTTAGATGTTGGCTATTAAATAAATAGTGGTTAATTGCTATCTCGTGAATAAGGATTAGCTAAAGGATCATGTTTAGTCTAATAACTAGAGGTTATGTGATGACTAGCGAACTACTGATTCTAGTATAATAAGAGTTGGTTAGTTAATAACGAGTAGTTGGGAAGTATTGACTAGCTAGAAATTCTAGGGTGATATGATTTTTATTTTATAATTATTATTATTATTATTAAAGTAATTTAGTGTATGTTATTTGGTAATAACAATTATGATAATATGTTTATACCCGATAAGGTCGGGGGATATATTTATAATGTGTTGATACCCAACAAGGTCGGAGGATACTATTAATGGTGTGTTGATATCCGCCAAGGCCAAAGGTTGATTACAATGATAATGGTCCTGATGAAGACAGTTATGATGACTTGTCAAATTGATTGTGTACATTGTATTAATTCTTGCATGCGCATCGCTTATCACTAGTATGCACCTATATTTATCAGTTGGTATAGGACGGTTACATATATATTGGTGAAAAATATGCCTTGTATTATTGTGTACTTATTGAACCTTTTGAGTCTAGGGAGGTGGGGGTACGCATAGACTTGGCTAGGTATTATGCTATCCATAAGTTGAAGACTAAAGAGATTGTGTTTGTGAAGGTCTAGTGGAAGAATCATCCCACAGAGGAGGCCACTTAGGAGACCGAAGCAGACATGCATAGAAAGTATCCATATCGTTTTGATGATTTCGATAATTCCTTGTTTCCCCTTATTGTCTTTTGTTTTCCCTTTTGGGGACAAACGATTGTTTAATTGGTATCTGTTATAAGGACCCTCTTGGTCATTTTATGAAATTTTCACATCTTCTCTATTTTATTTCTCTCTGTAGTTTGTAGACGTGGATTATGACTTACGGTATGAGTAGTACAAATTCTTGATTTGTTCAAAAGTAATTTAAGTCATTAACGGGGTTACTAATTTGAGAAAGTTAAACCCGATAATGGTCAACCATTAATCGAGATGAACTTGAATTAGTGTCATAATGTTTTCAATAGGTGTGAAATGCACCTTTCAGTCAATATGCATCTTTGATTTATGTCTATGGGGTTTTGAAATAAATTTTGAGAATTTATTACAAGTTCTGAGTATTTTGGATAATAAGTTTAATTAATGATTTAATGGGTCAAAACCATAAATTCTTTTACTATTTTATATCACGAAACTTTCACTTAATAGGGTTTAACCCTTTTTAACTCTAAGCAGAAACCAAAAAAAAGGATAGAAACTGCTGCGACATTAAAAGATGGAGAATGAATTCAGATGACTCTTGTTTCGTGCTAGTGTTATTAATAATTTGTTCTTCTTTAGAATTTAGGTTAGCTGATCATATAATATGGTATAACAAATATAATGGTAATGATTACACTGGTAATCATTGATTTGATGTAACAATAATTAAAAAAAAAACATAATATCATTAAGAATGGTGAAAGTTAATTGTCATTTTTTATGGTTTCTTTGGAAATTGTTCATTTCTTCATGATTCCTAGTGCACCCTGTCATGATTTTAACAGAAATTTATATACTGTTTCTTATTTTCTAATACGACGTTTCACGGTTTTCTTAGAAACTCAGTAATCAATATTTTTCATGTCGTTTTGCTGTTATAGTTTTTAATAAAATTTATGTTTCAGGTCTACGGTTCTTGGAGTAAGAGTTTACAAAATGGATCATTAAATTCATATTCTTATGCGAATTATATATTTTAACAGATTTAAATCATCCGGAAGCTTTACGAAAGGGTAAGATCGTTAGAAATTAGCTTGCATTTGGATTCTTCGATTGAGGTAGCTTATGGTTTTATTGGAGTTTAGACTCGACTAAATTGTGCGTATGCTCCTAAATTGGATATTTGTTGATTGGTATACGGACATGCTTGATATTGTTAATGTTTTGATTATTGATGCGTGTATAAATGACTATTGAAAATTTACATAATGGAATTGTTTTATGACTTTGAGTGTATGTGTAAATTTGGTACATTGTGTTGTGTGGTGTGATGTTGTGTAAATTTGATATTGATTATACTTATCGGACAGTATTGATTCCATAGAACTAAACTAAGTTATATTATAAAGACATAAATTAAGACTGTGGGAGGTAATCATCTAACTAAAATACCCCTCTCTGAATTTATTGGGGTCCAACCTGTAACCGTAGCTAGAAGGGTGTCAGTACCATGCCATAGTTATAGATAAACTGAATCACCCTCATCTAGCAGGTGCTTTGAGTGAGAATGGTGGTACCCTCAAATATAGTTATAGAATTTAAAGACTGCTTCTAAGGATCACACCCTCTATTGGCAGGTGAGTCCCCATTTTTGGGTTCACTCGGTGCTGAATCCTACTCCCAACTGAATAGACAATGGACTAAATTCTAAACCGTTCTAGGCTTGACTGAACTATTACTGATTGTATTGTATAACTAAACTGAATTGAGTTCACTGGGTTCCGTGGACTGATGTAAAACTACTAAATTATGTTAATTGATTGATTACTAATGAACTTTCCTAAGCTCTATAACTGACAGAATTCTACAGATGGTGACATGACTGATACTATTCTATGACTGACCATAGCTCTAGGTAAACAGCTAAATTGTCGGGTATTGAATACCCCCAGGACTTGATAGCATAAATTATAAGACATAGAATAATTTTGAAACATGATAGCTAACTACTTGATCACCATTCCTTCATTGGGACATTCTAGAAAAAACTAGCATGATATAAACTTGAATACACGCTAACATGATATAATTTCACTATTCAACTGTCATGAGTAATTTAACAAATTCTTGGAGGACATAGTATGTGCATATAATACTAAACAACATGCGAGCATCGTAATTTCAAATACCAAATTCACAATTTGGAGGGTTTTAGCATGAATTAACATAGTACAACTAATATAACAAATAATTTTGTATACATCTCGCAATTGAACTATGAACTAAAACCCTATTAAGATGGTAGTCATGAACACATTCAAATTCAACCATGAAATTCATCAAACTCATTAACATGTAGTAATAAAAAATGTGCTTAAACTCCAAGGGAGGAAGGAAACCCTTGGATTAACACTTGACATACCTTGGTTGGTAAATTCTCGAAGAATGATGGTGAAATCTTAAGCCTTGAGTTTGACATTTGATTTCCTAGAGTTTTTTGTTCTTGAGTAATTTTTGAATAGAGAATGAATTTTGCCTCTAAAAAGGCTTTATTTCTTATTTTGGGGATGATAACCGTGGGTAAAAAAATGAAATACCCCTGAGGAATGTGACTTTTAATTACCTAAAACTAAATTACCAATGCACAGACCGACCCATCGCGTTGATGGGGTCGATTCTATATACAACGTGTCGCATCATTCAATTGAATTTGTGTTGGGGAGCTGGAGAAAAATATTCATTGATGCGATAGATGATATGGTGCATTGAGATCCCATCGATCCACTGGTTTGGACTTCTCAACGTGCCTCAAATAAAGTCTAAAAAATTTAAAACTTATCCGAGGACACCTACTAACACTCCTGATCATGATTCGACCAATAGATTGACATTTTAAGGTTATAGAGGTTGTGAAATAGAGTTTCCAACTTACGAAAGATAAAATAACACTAAGTCTTAGAACTTTGCTAATTTTTTCTAAGTTTGGGACCCCTTAACAAGCTTTAAAGGAATGAGTTAAGATTAGGATTTTGTGGGGTCTTACAATATCTCCCCCTTAGGAATATTTGTCCTCGAATTAGATTGATAAACCTGAGAATAATAATATACTAAATTTAGACAGGAGACATGTACAACTGAAGCATGATTTCATGACTGAAATTACTGATAAACTAAAATTTCATAGTGAACATGCATATCTAATGCATGAGTACATAGCTGAACCAGATTCAAGAATGCAAGACTAGGATTGCTAATAAACTGTGTTTCTCATGCTGAACATGCATATCTGATTCATGAAGACACAACTGAATATGCTTTGGCAACTAATACCAAATCTATAATGGAAAATCTAAGCATGGAACTAAGTTTGAGGAAAAATTGTTACCTTGTGCTGATACTGAGTTTGCGGAGAAGAGGTGAGGATACTTAGTCCACATGTCTGCTTCTTCTTCCCAAGTACGTCTCTCAACGGATTGATTCTTCCAAAGAACTTTTACTAGAGGGACTTCTTTGTTCCTCATTCCACAGATCTGAAAATCAAGGATTTCGACGGGAAACACTTTGTAAGTGAGGCTATTCTGAATATCTCTACCCTCTCTACGGACTATGGTTGCTGGGTCACCTATGCAATTCTTAAGTAAGGAGACATGAAACACTAGATGCAGTGAAGATAAGTCTGAACGTAACTCAAGATCGTAAGCTACCTTTCTAAAATGGTTGAGAATTTGGTAAGGACCAATATATCGGGGACTGAGCTTCCCCTTCTTGCAAAACCTCTTCACTGCTTTCATATGAGAGATTTCAAAATACACATAATCACCAATCTAAAACTCGATATCCTTTCCCCACACATCCACATATGATTTTTATCGGCTCAGAGCTATTTTAATCCTTTCCCTAATCAACTGAAACTTCTCTAAGCGACCTTACCCATGGGATAGTTTCTAAGCATATGCCTTGGATGACCATGTTTGAAGCATCTGCTCCTTTCCTCATCATAGAAACCCCGATGTAATTGACCACAAAAATTATGAGGAGGATATGATTGAGCTGATTAGGCTCTACTAGCCTGAGATACGGCACTCTGTGCCCTTGAACCATCATCTTCCTAAAAACGTCGGTTAGTAGATGGCTTTAGAAAATGAGCACTTGCGGTGGAGTAGGACCAGTAATTTCCCTATTTCTTCTTGGACCACTTTCTACTATCCCTACCACTCTCTTACTGACCTCTACCCTAATAAAAAATCTCTTCTCCCCTATCTCTACCTGTTTCTTCCTTTCTTTCTTAACCTGCTTCATATATGCAATCAACTTAGAGATGTCCATGTCCTTATTCAACATGGTAGCCTTATCACCAAAATCAATGCTCGAGACAACCTGAAAGCAAACTTCATCATTCTAGCTTTCATGCAAGACACCAACTCAATAGCAGATCGGGACAACTGATGGAATTTCAAGGCATATTCCTTGATCACCATTATTCCTTTCTTCAAATTAACAAACTACTCTATTTAAACTTCCTTAACTCCTAAGGAAAGAAGCAGTCCAGGAAAGCAATAAATAAATCATCCATAAGACAGGTTCAATATCTTCACCTCTACACTGGCCCCTTTCCTCATACAACTAATATGTAATATCTTTCAATGGGTAAGCATCAAACTCTACCCCCTCTAATTCTCTCTTCCTCTATTTTAGACATGAACCATATCACAATCAGAACAGAGCATCCAATCTGCACACTAGTACAAATAACAAACAATCACAAGGTTAAAATCCTATTAACCTAAAAGATGTATCTAGGACATATCAATATTACTATCAAACCACTATCGAGCGAAGAGCTATCCATAAGTGAAGAACAAAACCCCAACCGGTTAATCTAAAAATAATCTACATCAAGAAAGATAGCCAATGTAAAAAACCTTCACAATCGAGAAGGCAAGTATAAGAATCCTAAGCTCAAAATAGGGGATATAACTAAGTCGTCAACTCTAGAACCATAGTAGAACCACAAAAGATCAACTTAACTTTAGTACCATAATCCACCCCACAATCATTCTACCATAGCCAATAATAGAATAAAATAACCAACCTCACCTAGCTATAGAATAGGAAATACCTCACCTGGCTAAAGCTGCTCTAGCCGTCTAATAAGACTGCAAAAGATGGTATTCTAACTAGATGCTATCAGTCTAAACATCAACCAAACATGGATCAATTAAATCAAATCAGAACAATAACGACAAAAATTATAATATAATAATCAAAATAATCAAAATATGGTAAAAAAGTTAAAATCAACAGCAAGTACCACTATAAGGCCACTATAAGGCCAATATGCCAAGGTAAATGGGACTAGATCCCAAAAGATACTCCTATAAGGAGAAAATATTAGCACATATTATCTTCATATAATACTAAAAGAAATAATCTACGAGGGTAGTTATAGAATAATGAATTTAATAACAAGGCACACAATAACCAATATGAACTCAACAAGGCATATAATCATTGATATGTACAAGGACCCCACTATACACAAACATAAAAAGGTAAATACGATAGTAAAATCTTTCCTCTATAGCGAAATCCATAATCATATTTTTGGCGGGTTTAAGGGAGGATGAGTCCAAATAGTTCCAAACTCGAGCCAACTGATTAAATCTTCAACTAATGCTCCAAGTACACTATCATTAATTAGAGAAGCCACAACACTAAGAGACTTATATGAATAGGATGAATAACAAAAAATTGCACGTTGGGGACACCCTATATACCAGTAACCAATCTCTCTACAGTCATAAAAAATTTTTAAAGTTCTAACACTGGCGAGGAACATGAACTAAGCCGAAATGGATGACCAATAGACTTTGAGAGAACTCTCTATTACAATTTCCACCCTTCCAACAATCATAGTCTTCCTTAAGAAATATAGGATACTGGAAAAGACCTACTAATTTGTCTGAACAACCAACTTATGTATGAGGAACTTTCCTAACCAACTCACGTATGAGGCACTTTCCAAACCTACTCACGTATGAGGAACTTTCCAAACCAACTCATGTATAAGGTACTTTCTATAATACTTTAAGTTACTGTCCCTCCCAATATAGAGAGACCTTCATGACCTGAAGACCCAAAATACTCTACAAAGTCCAATGAGAACTCTTCCTGCTATGACCACCAACTCTACCCTAAGAACCACTCATACTCTAAAACACTACCCATGGAGAATCAAATGGTTGCACGAGAAGCTGACCTCCACCCGAAGGATCCTTACTGCTGAATAAATTTCAAATATCACTATACTGATGGCATGGCCTATTACCGTTATCTCCATAATTCTATAATCATGCTCCATTTGTGACCCTCACATAATCCACAAACTGTGAGAAGAAAGACGCCCAATGAAAAGGCAATACTAATCCTCTAAATATTTCACACACATCATGCCTTGCTCTAAAGGATATAACAAAGGAATAAGTCTTTACTCCAAAACTAATAAAGAACTTAGATGAATGCCAACGAATCTCACTCTATCCTAGAAACTATTTGATTAACCAAAGTCATCTCTAATTGTAACGTATCCGCAGTCATACTTGGGATCCCTAATACTGAACCTCAAAGGGATGAAATAGTCATGAGCTCTACCAGAGTCTGAGATGTCCCTAAACCCTTTGGCTAATGATGGAGATCTTCAATATAAATCTCTAAAATGCTAGTTTGATGTTATACTTAAACATTTGGAAGTATATGCTGAGGTTTCATCTGCATCTTTCAACAACCTTGCCTCTTCCTTTAGGGACAAAATAGAGTCAAAGAATATGCCTGAGGCTTATAGCAGTACAAACACATGAAAAAGGGGTTAAGAAATGAATTTCCCAATAATGTCCCAACACGTACCTATAACACTTTTTAGTAAACAAATAAATTTTAGAGGAACTAATCACTTAGTCTTCAATTCTAAGAATTGGGGATTCAACTCCATTAATTATAACCTTATCATATCCAAAAACTATACCCAAGGATTTTTCAGCCATCAATTTGCCCCAAATCCCAATAATTCATATTCTAGGGGAGTAATTAATGTTAAAAAGAGTTAACAAACAAGCAAGAATCATTCATAAGCAAATTTACACTACATGTAGATTTTTTCAACCAATTCATGAACTTAGGGACTTAATACAAAAATAAACTATTAATTCCTATTTTATTAATTCTAACAAACAAATAGATTAATCCTTGATCAAAGGAAGGAAGGAATTTACCAATGAATACTAGTTCAATGGAAAATTGCCTCTCATAGTCTAAATATGAACACTTTGAGTTTTGTAAAATAAAACTACAAAAATAATACGTAGTTGCATTTAACTATGTAATGACCACATAAGAAGTATTGTGATTGAAATAAAGGTCCCGTAATAGCATCTAAGAAGCCTATCATAGTGATTCATGTCATACCTGTGATGGTCACTATAGCAGCTACTCAAATGCCACATTGATTGCTAGAATTGTGATCCGACTGTTGTAGTATCCCTTAGATAGAAAAATGGGGGAATTTTATGACTTCCCTTATTTTGTAATACAAACTTTTATTTTAGACATCACAAAGTTACCACAATATGTCAACTTCTACAAAAAATGTTCTACTAATCCATTTATCATCCTAAAACTACCTACGAGATCATATGCCATTCGATTATCCATTAATAACACAACACTATAAAACACTACATTGCAAATCAGGAATCATAACCTTACCACAAAATACTAGATTTTTTTAAAAAATCACCCTACCTTGAATTTTATCAGCACTCATACTAGTAAAACTTTAGCATGGAATTTATGTCCTAAACAACTATATAATATTAAGATGTGTCGTTACATTAGATAGTAATTAAACAACCATTCATGCTTGAGCAAGTAACAAGAAATAATATAGAATAACGTGTGGATACTTGGTATGTATATTGGTGTTGTTCTCCCAAGCAGCTTTCCAATAGGATGATTCTTCACTGGACAGTCACAAATGCAATCTCCTGAGTCCACAACTTACATGTTCATTACTGATAATAGTCATAGGATCCTCTTCATAAGAGAGTTATCCAAAATGACTGAATCCCAACAAATAATGTAATTCCAATTACAATGAAAGTTCTTCAATATAGAAACATGAAACATAGTATGAACTCCATATAAACTCAAAGGAAAAACCAGCCTATAGGCCACAAACCCCATATGCTTAAGAACCTCAAATAGTCTAATATATATTAGAAAACGCTTACCTCGCTTACTAAAATCCATGATACTCTTTATGGGTGAAACATTGAGCAACACCTGCTTACCCATTTACAATAGTTTCCCATGTAAAATGAATGCCTCTCACTTTTTAATGTGCATGCTATATTTGTCTACTTATGTTAATAGAAGATTTTCTTATATGTACTTTTCCTTCTCCATTGAGTCATTTGAAAGCTACGTACACAATAATCTCAGCACAAAGCCATCCAATGGTAGATGTACACTTCATCCTATATAAAGACTCAAATGGAGCCTTATCTGTCACAACCAAATTCCAAGTCATGATGGAAACTACTATATCCCACTAGTGGGTAAGACAAACTGTAGCCCAAAGCTATGAGCAATGGAAAAATTTGCTGAAAAATGGCATAAATTTTGAAAATTTTAAAGTAAAGAGTTACAATAACAAAACATGTAAAATATTAATAAAAGTACAAATATAAAGGGTAAGTAAGATAAAAATAATATCTCACGGCCTAGTTATGTCGGTACATCTACTGAAAAAAAGGAATATGAGTACTTTAATAGTCAAAAACAAATTAGTCTCAGATAATGAAAGACTAGACATAAGTAGAAGAAGGAAAAAGGGAAACTCCAGTTTCTAGAGCTTACCCTATCTCCAAAGTCAAATCAGCATGATCACAATGTCAACGAAGGTCACGAATACTCAGATATGCACCAAGAAGTTACAAAAGTATAGTATGAGTACAAAATCCACAAGTACTCAATAGACATCATTGGCTGATCGAGCTAAATCATAACATAAGTATAATAAAATGAAATATAAACAAGCAAAGTCAAGGTAAAAGGGAAAACCTTGAAAAATGGTACATGTACTGTAAATAAACAAATAAATTAGAAAAATAATATAAAGGGATACATAACTATCATTAAAAAACTAGCCCGCATAAGCTAGTAAGTGTTGAAAAGTGAATAATCCAATGCGGTACCCTATAAGCCAAAGGGTAAAATAAGAGATAATAGATAACCCAAATTTTTCTAAATAATTGGATCTCAAGCCATTACAGTTAATCCTTCCATACCATAATCCATTGAACTTGAACTAGTTCCATAACCATTAAAAGTAACCCCTCAATGTTGTACTTGACAATAACTCATACACTATTTTATCGGACTTGAATAGGAACTCATATAGTCAAATACAAGACTTGAATTAAAATTTATATCATGAATAAATTTTAGAGTCGAATCAGTCCAAATATCATAAATAGTCGAACTTGAACCAAACTAGCATCAACTTTCAAGTACCAATCTAGCATAATTATCATGTAACCAACCTCATCAAGATCCTAATATACAATCAAAGGATACAAGATTCCTATATTGTTTACAAGGAACTAAAAATAGTCTTGGCCTAAAATTGTCAGAAGGGGTCCAGTTTTAATTTTTGAAATCCATTCTAATGCAAATTCAACCCCTGAATTGGTCAAGGAACTTAAATTAACTTTAAGATATTAAATGAATTACATTTAGACCTAGATACAAATTCTACCATAAGCATGAGTCACCAAAGAAATTACACCTAAATTATGATTACCTTATAGGCTAAAATTACCTAACTATAATAATTATGCCTCAAAAATCTTATGCCCCACCCATATCTAGTACATAATGATAAATATAATATGATTAAGCATAATCTAAAGAAAGGTAAATCTATCCTACCTAGACACCAAAGAAAGCCCAATAAAATCTACTAAATCGGTGATTTTTCAGTTTGAGAATCTTACATGTGATACCACACTATAAAAATCAATCTACTAAATTGTACTCATATTGCATTTCTATGCATTGGGTCCAAAATCAAGCAAAAATCCCATTTGAGGACTATTTGAAGAAATTCATTTTATAATCCGTCAACATGTCCCTCTATGCTTAAGGAACATTTATTCTTAAAAGGGGTAAATTCCTACTCAAATGATGCTTAATAAATCCACCAATATTCTTGTGATTTTGAGAATTAATTGAGAAATAAACCATGGAATGAATGAGAACTTACCGTAAATTAGGAGAAGCAACAAGTACTTTAAGCGCCTGAACACCCCAAAATTGTCTTTGATGTTTTTCCCGAGTGTTCACAAGTTCTACGATTTGCAACTCCTCAACTTATTTGAAAAATGAGAGAAAATCAAAATAAGTAGGGGATTTAATGGCTCTCACGTGTTGTTAAAATGGTACCCGTGATTACTTTGCATGTTGATAAAGAGGACAAGCCAATGCTAAATAGACTTGCGCTTAAGCGGCCAACTTACTGCTAAAGCAGCTCAATGGTCTATCCAGGCTACTTAACATGTTGAAGGCCGTTTTAGCAGTTGAACCATTTGAGTGCACCAGAAGTAGATTTGGAACTTTAATAGGTCTCAACTAACCTGTCGAGATTTGTTTCAAATCTAGTATATGAAAACAAATGATGCCAACCCATCAAATTTGATGTTTCGGATCTATTGGCATAGTTTAATTTCCATCCAAGGTTATTTCAATGAAAAGTGGGTCCCACACCTAATAGCCATTTTCATAATTTGTTGAGTAGATCAGATTGAGCTCAAAAAACTTAGGACATTAACCAAAGGTCCCCTTAGAATAAAATCAAAGTCCCAAAGTTATTAGAACTTTTAGAATTGGCATACGATATTATTTTACTGAAGATTTTTCTCGGTAGACATTTTTTACCAAAAAAGACTTCAAAAAAGGGAATTGGCTTTAAAAAACAAATGAACTACCTAGTAATAAAATTGTCACCTCCAACAAGTCATAAATGACTTGGGATAGTAATAGGAAAGCATTAAATTGAAAAAATGTCATGGAAAATGACTGGGAGGGGCATTGCAATAGCCACTACTAAAAGGACTTGAATCCACAAAAGTAAAGGGTTAGGATGTACTTAGAGGATCAAACATAAAAGAATAATAGGTTTGTTTCTCACTATTAATCGCCCAAGTAGACTCCGCTACTGTGTGGTGTTACCACTGAACTTTAACCACTTGAATCTGTTTAAATCTTAACTGCCTATATCACTGGCTAATATGAACACAAGCTTCTACATGAAGGTCAACTACTCATTCATTTGAACCGATTCCCATCGAATAACATGAGATTTATTGGGAATGTACTTCCATAATATAGAAACATCAAAGACCGTATGAACAGAACAAAATTTAGGTGGTAATTCTAACTCATATGTTACCTCTCCAACTTTATGAAGAATCTTAAAAGGTCCAATATATCTGGGGTTTAGCTTGCCTTTCCTCAAAAACCTAATTGCACCCTTTATGGGAGATACTCTAAAGAATACCCAGTCACTAACTAAAACCTCAAGGAATGAATTCAATGGTCTTCAGGGGCCATCTGCCTACTCTTTGTTACCCTCAGCCTATCCTGAATTAGCTTGACTCTAACCAATAACTCCTAAAGTAGGTTGGTACCACATGATCTAATCTTGGAGGTATGAAATCTCCCTATTGGAGATCAATAGTGCTTACCTTGAAAAACATCAAATGGTTCCATTGAAATACTGGAATAGTAGTTGTTATTATATGCAAACTCTGCAAAGCTAAGTGTTGCTTCAACTGACATTTAAAATCAATAATATAGGCTTGGATCATATCCTTAAAAACCTGAATAGTCCCCCCGACTACCATCAGTATGAGGGTGGAAGGCTATGCTAAGATCTACCTAAGTACCAACGCTTCTTAAAAGCTCTTCAAAATTTAAAAGTGAACAAAGAGCCCCATTCTAAGATGATAGATATAGGCACCCCATGCAAATGAACTATCTCCCCAACATAGATATAGGCTAACCTCTTAGCACTAAAATTCATTTGAATATAAATGAAAAGTTTTCATTTGGTCAAATTATCTAAAATGACATAAATAACATTGAAGCCATGGGAATTGGGAGGCAAACCACTAAGAAAGTCCATGATAATTCATTCCCACTTCCACTCAGAATGGGCAATTTTAGAATCTGGCTGTCAGGTATATCATGATGGCCTTCACCTACTGACAATATAGGTAATACTCTACAAAATCCATCACATATCTCTTTATACCACTACACAAATAATGTTACCTCAAATCCCTAGATATCATAGGTATAGCTGAGTGAATAGAATATCTAATGCTGTGAGCCTCATTAAAAATTAATTGAATCATGTCTCCAAACTTTGGGAGACAAATGTAGCCATCAAATCTTAGAATACCTTTAGAATCTAGAGTAGCCTCTTAACTCATCACACAACACTTGATCACAGACAATACAAAGTCTTATGTCCTCAAATAGGGGAGTACAAATCTTCTTAAATAAGGTAGAACTCACCTTAAAACTAGCGAAAATATTCTTGGGGTAAGAAATGTCAATTAACACCGTCACATTAGATAAGGTCTAGATGTCCCCTTCCAATGGCCTCTGTCAAATAGATATAGAAGAAAAACTAGCCATACTTATCGCCTTTGGGATCAAGGAATCCACTACCATATTTTCCTTGATCGAAAGATATAAAGTAAAGATGTAATAATCCTTAAACAACCCAATCTATCTAGGCTATCAAGAATTAATATCTATCTCTATCATAAGAGGCTAAAGACTATGATAATTCATGTAGGTCTTATAGTACATGCCATTAAGATAATGCCTCTTAATCTGAAGTGAGAAAACTATCCTCCCTAACTCCAAATCATGAGTGGGGTAGCTATACTCATGCACCTTCAAGTGCCTCAATATATAAGTAATAACCCACCTTGCTACATCAATATACAACCCTAACCAAAATTAGAAGAATCACAATATATGGTGAATCCCTCATCCTCTAAAGAAAGAGCCAATATAGGAGATAAAGTGATAAATCCCATAAGCTTCTAAAAGCTCTAATCCCACTCCTCAGACCATTGCAAAGGAATATCGTTCGGAGTCAATATGGTAATCGGCACTGCAATAGAAACAAAATCCTCATTTAACCGCCTATAGTAACTAGCCAAACAAATGAAGCTACAAAATATAGACATAGATATAGGTCTAGCCCAATCACAAATAGCCTTGATCTTTGTTGGGAGCACCATAATTCTATCAATAGACACCACATATTCTTGAAATATCACCAACTTGATCTAGAACTGACTCATACCTAATTTTGCAAAATAGCCTATGATCTCTCAAAGTCTAAAACACAATACTAGAATATCACATATGCTCCTCTCTACTCTTTGAATACACAAGGATGTCGTCAATCTTAACAATAATGAAGGAATCCAAATTATCTCTAAAACTTTATTTTTTCAAAATCCATAAGTATTGCTAGGGAATTGGACAACACAAAAGACATCACCAAGAACTCATAATGACCATAATGAGTCCTGAAGGATATTTTGGGATATTGTTGGCCCCTAATCCTCAACTTATGCTCATGGGACCTTAAGTCAACCTTAGAGAGCACCGTTTCTCCCTAAAGCTGGTCGAATAAATCATCAATGCAAGGCATAGAATACTGACTCTTTGGCACCATATTAAGTTGCCTGTAGTCAATACACACATGTAAAGAACCATCCAACTTCTTCACAAATAAGACAAAAGCACCCTAGAAGACATACTCGATCTAATGAAACCTTTACACAAAAGATCCTAAAGCTTGAAATTTAGCTCTTTAAGCTCAGTATGAGCCATACGGTAAGGTTCCACAGAAATAGGGTAGGTGCCAAGCTTATTATCAATAATAAACTCAATCGCACACTCAGGTGGAAGACCAGTAGATCGGTAGGGAAAATACCAAAAAACTCACAGAATATAAGAACTGAGTCAAGTAAGGGACTCTCCACAATAACATCACAAACATAAGAGAGCTAAATCTAACAACCCCTCCAAAAAATTTGCTTAGCCCAAAACAAGAATTAATACCTATTGGTTTGCAACTAGCAGATGTCTGCCTTATAATCAAGGGTAAGTCGAGCATAGATAAGGTAATAGTCTAGGAAAAATATTCCTAGACCCCATGTTTGGAGGATAACCAATCCATGCCCAGAATCACATCAAAATCCACCATATATAACTCAATAAGATCAGCCTAGGTATCAAAGTCTTAGTCAGTCACAATGCATGGATAACCAATCGACTAAAAATGCAAACAACCAACTCTATATTTACTGAAGGGTACAAAATATAGCTATAAAATCAATCACGGAAAAGTCCACCTTTTATAACTTTCTCTAACTCGACTTTAGAAAAGAACTATATCACGACAAAAATAGAGCATCCAATCTCCACACTAGTACCAATAGCAACCCATCACTAGGATACAAACCCAATAACTTAAGAGATAAATTAAAGACATCTCAATATCAATATCAAACAACTATCGAGCGATGAATTTACCACAAATGAAGAATGGGATGCCTAATGGTCAATCTAAAAAATAGGCTACATCTAGAGGGATAGCCAATGAAAAAACCTTCACAACTACGAAGGAAAGTTCGAGAATCCCAAGCTCAAAATTATGATAT
This sequence comes from Capsicum annuum, assembly GCF_002878395.1. NCBI lineage: Eukaryota > Viridiplantae > Streptophyta > Magnoliopsida > Solanales > Solanaceae > Capsicum > Capsicum annuum. Next base: position 46,133,190 of record NC_061114.1, read on the forward strand.
AAGTAAATCGCCAAATCTAGAATATAACAGAACCATAGAAGGTCAACTTTCCTTCCATACCATAATCCACTCCACAATCGATATATCATAGCTAAAAGAAGATGAAAATAACCAACCTCACCATACTATAGAAAAAAAATACCCCACTAAGCAAAAGCTACTCTAGCCACCAAACAAGAACTACAAGGGATGGAATTATATCTAGATGCTATCAGTCTAACCATCTACCAAATGGGGATCAACTACATCAAATCATAACAGTAATGACAACAATAACAATATAATCAACAATATAATGAACAGACATTACAATAATTAAATTCAATGAGAAGTACTAGTCTAAGGCCATAATAAGGCCAATATGCCAAGGTAAATAGGAATCGATCCCAAAAGCTACATCCATAAGGAAAAAAATATTATCATAGATTTACGCCATCGAATACTAAAAGTAATAATCCACAGGGGCAGTTATATAATAACAAATTAAATAGCAAGGGACACAACAAACAATATGAACTCATCAAGGCATATAATCATCGATGTGTATGAAGACCCCACTTCAAACAAAAATCAAAAGGTAAATACAAAAATAAAAGCACACCTACCATGTCAAATTTATAATCACATGCCTGGCAGGTCTATGGAAACATAGAATCAAAAGGGTCAAAACTCGAACCAACTGACTGAATAATTAACTGAGGCTCCAAGAGCACTATCTCTAATTAGAGAAGCCACAAAATTAAGAGACTAATCAATATAAGATGACTGACTAGAAATATCACGCTGGGGATAACCTCTAGACCATACTACTAGAAATTATGCGTAGTACAATGGACCGTTTAGCAATGGTTCCAAAAGCATTGCTATATATGGTCAATAGTAAGTGATCCTACCATTGTAAAAAAATTATTTTAGTAGAACTAGTTGATGCTATAACAATTGTTATTGATATATAACTGTTGCAATAGGGTGTCTTATAGCAATGGTTGCATGAACCATCTCCAGAAAGTCACTTATGACAATACTTTATTGAAAAAAAATGCTATTACATCTATTTTGATTTTTTACCTGCCTAATTTTTCCCAGAGTTAGCAAAAATTTAAAGAAATAAATAACAAAAATTAAAGAAATACTGAGATGCGTTCATTGAAAAAAAAGTCTTTGAAATGATACCAACTTATTAAAATTAGTTAAATAAATAAATAATAAAAACTTTGTGAATCATCTCAAATCAATCTCTCAGTCTCATTACTCCGACCAACAGTGCTCCAACTATTGCACTGGCCATCAATGCTCTAAAAATCACTCTGACTACTAGTGCTCTAACCACTAGTGCTTTGGCCAATAGTTCTCCAACTACTTTCGATTGAACCCTAGGCCTCTATAGAATAGGTGTTCATGCTTCTTGCAGCTTCTCTGATTTGCACGAAACTTGGAAAGTACCATAGAATTTCAGTGCCCTAATTTCTAGTTTGTAACAGTATTTTTGCAACATCTTACCTCAAGAGGTAATTCTTGGTCTGTCGAAATAGCAACCTGTTATTGCAGATGCTCTTTCTGTACAATAAAAAAAAACCTTTTTTTCAGTATTGATAGTGTGCACTTTATCAAGATACAAGAAAACAATATACACTTGAATGTAATAGCATGTTGAATTTTTAGACAAGAATTTTATTGACCATATTTATCATAATTTTGCAATATTCTAACATTTGGCTCGGATCGATAGGCATTTTAAATATAGGAAAATTCATATATATGTTTAAACTTTTGTAGATTTGTTTTATAATTATTGTTCTATAGTTGGCATACTTGGAATTGTTTACCTAATGCCCCTCACCATTCAAGGTGGTTTCATTGTATTCTTGAAGTTCTTTTTTTCCTATTGTTTTGTGGTATATGAAGTTGATTTTGTCATTCCTATTATTGTTTATGTTATTTGCCTAGATAGACTTGAAGTAAAACATGTTGTGTTCCTTTTTTAAAGCTTGACAATTGTGCACAACTTTACTTCTCAAATTAAATCTGCATACATTGCTGGCTTTTTAGAATTAGTAGTCAAGGAAGCCACATTTGGAGAAGAATAGCTTAATGTGGTATCGTCTATTTGACTGCTTCTTAATCTCAATTTCTTTTTTTGGGTGAATAAGAAGGAAATTCACATTGATATAATTCTCTTCATACATAAAATACATCTGCAAGTGTTTAATTACTTTATTAGCTTGACAACTACTTTCTCATTATTATTGAGTTGTTATTTCTTGGTGTTTCTTTAAACTGATAGGTTTTTAATAGAATAGAAATGTGTTTCCTAAATATCATAGCACTTCTATTATACTTTGGGCTTACCTTTGAGCATGTGGATGGTTCAATAAAGTAGAAGTCTTGAGTGGATTAAGGTTATTAATGCTTCTCGCTGCTTCTCTAATTTGCAGAAATATTTGTAAAGTGTCATAGGATTTCAGTGTGCTAATTTCTAGTTTCAAACAGTATTTTTGGAACTTCTTCATTATGACGTGTAACGACTCTATTTTCTCGAATCAGAACGTCACACAATGTGCATGATCCTAAAGGACCAAAATCTAACCCTCTACTGATATTTGTACCTTGACATAGTATAATATAGATGATAAAGGCTGAAACTGGCCATAAGGTTCAAAACATCTAAAAAATACTCAAAATTTAAAACTGAATACTGATACATTTGTCCAAAAATCCTCTAAACTATTTGAGCTATGGAGTTGATGGGACATTTCCCTAACTAACTTTGTCTACTAAATTTAAACCTAATCTGATATGATAATAATAAAAATAAGGATCATCCTTGACTGAAGAGGACTCACTACTATGTCTACTACTACTGACTAGGACTGAGCTGCTAAAGGTACCCTAGATCTCGTGCCTCTAAACCTATGGTGTCAAATAAAATGCAATAGCATAAATGCATCAGTATAGGAATATACCGAGTATGAAGATGGGATAAGGCTAAATGCAAGGGCTTATGCATAAATAATTACTTAACTGAATAATCATAAGAGTACTGAATGAGAACACATGCATGAATGCACGAACCATAACTGAAATCATTGTGACTCAAAATACTAAAACTGATTAACTAAATCTACTCATGTCAATGACTGAATTCTAACCTTTTTACTCTCGACTGACTACATAGGAGATCTAACCTCTCTAATGGATGATTTTGAAATCTACTATCAATGATAAGAACTGATCACATCCAAATCAGACAATAAGAATACTCAACTGAGTCTGAGACTGAGATAAATCCTATTTGATGGATGATTTCTAGATCTGATAGCAAGAATACTCAACTAAATCTGAGACTAAGATCAAGCCTATCTAATGGGTGATCTCTAGATTTGATAACAAGAATACTCAACTAAAGTTGAGACTTAGATCAACCCTATCTGACGGGTGATCTCAAGATATGATAATGAGATTACTAAACTGAATTTGGGACTGAGATAAAGCCTATCATATGGTTGATCTCTAGATTTGATAACAAGAATACTCAACTGAAGCTGAGACTGAGATCAAGCCTATCTGACGAGTGATCTCGGGATCAGATAATGAGATTACTCAACAAAATTTGAGACTAAGATAATGCCTATCTGATGGGACATCTCGAGATCTGATAATGAGATTACTCAACTGAATATGAGACTAAGATCAAGCCTATCTAATGGGTGATCTCTAGATCTGATACTGAATAACTTTATATGGGACCAAGCCTATCTAACAGGTGGTCCATAAATCAATGGAACTATCTGAGTTCCTCACTGAGATAAATGACTGTATTTGACAGTCCTAATTTCAGCAGATTGATACTAAAACAACAACTGTGGGAAGTAGCCACTTAACTGACATGCCCCAAATCTCAACTAATGGGGTCTAACCTATAACACAAGCTAAAAGGGTGTCAATACCATGCCACGAGTAAATACCTCTATGGTCAGGCCTATCTAATCAGTGACCCTCACAGGAAGTCAAGCCTAAGGCATATAGTAGTGAACATTATCTGGTGGGTGACCAATTATTCCTGGCAGGTGACTCCTGTATCCTGCGCTGGATATGCTATTTTTGAGGTCAGGGATTTCTCGTAATGACTCTACCTCTATGACAGGGAGCCACCATACCTTCTCTCACTTGGTGCTAGCTCCTACTCCCTACTAAAAGACTCTAAACAAACACTTAACTAAACATAAACTAAGATGAATTTGATACTGATCATATTTCTTGAATGGTCTGGCTGAGTTAAGCTAAATTCATTTGGTTCCATATCTAACAAAATACTACTGAATCTCGTTATCTAACTAAATGACACTAAGCTTTGAATAGAGTACTCGATTACTACAGAGGACTGAATTGAACACTTGAATACTACTAGATCTGAGCTGAGTATAGAACTGAGGCTAGATTACTAGCGATACTGAGACTACAGAGATTACTAGGATTACTTAAGTTCAGTATCTGTCTTAGAGTTCAGATTTCTATAACTCACTTAGTTCTAAGAATCGTGGATTGACTGAGATTATCGTGAAAATTGACACAGGCAATAGATTGCAGCTAAATTTGTGGGTATAGATACCCCCAGGACTCGATAGCATAAAAGTAAAACATAACCATTCTTGAATAATAAATACCATGGACAATCATTCACCATCACAATAACTAAGGCATTACTTCCAGCATTTAGGAATTCTAAACATGTAATAACATTGGGGGACATGCTATAGAATCATAATCTATTCAAAAAGGTCTTCCATCAAACACTTGGCATGTATTAAAGTCTTAGCATGTATCAAAGAGCATATAATTGGGGAATTTCATGCTATCATTTCACAATTCATTCACTAAGGCTTTTAAGAACACTTGACATGCATCGGCTAGCAAACAATTGGGGATTTCAAGTCAACATGCTATAATGGTTCTAATTCCCTAACATAAACATTTTATCAAATATATGGGGAGCATGCTTTGCTTATTCAATAATTTTATTCACTTAATTGACATGAACATATCACTTAACAAGCAACTTTAAGAATGTTTATCATGAACATCACATGAATATCACATACTAGGGTCAAAGCTTGAAAACCTTGTAAACAAACATGAATCACAACTCAATAATTGCGTGAACATCAATTTCAACTCACACAAATCATGAAAACTCATAAACATCAAATGTTTGAAATTTAGAAAATGGTTCTTGAGCTTCTTGGATAAAAGGGACCCAAGAATCAACATCTGCATACCCTAGATAAACTCTTTCTTGAAAGATCTTAGCGAGATTCTTGATTTCTTGATTTCTCATGATTTTTCTTAAAGAAGAAGAGAGGGTTTTGATTTTGTAAAAACCATAGTTTTTATGTTAAAGATGAGAAATGAAATTATGAGCCTTAATCAGATATAAATATGGGTTGAAAAGGGTCAAAAATAGACCAAAAAGCCTTTTTAAAATCGAGTAAAAATTATTGAACGAGAGCTGGGATGGTCAAACCAACGGTCTGTCGCTCAGTCTAATGCTCTATTAGATCGTTCATCACACATTGGCCCAGAAAATAATACACTACCTCAAAGTGACAATTGAAGTGATGGTCCGTCAGACCATCCATCGCATGTTGGCCAAGATGAGGTCACACTGCCTCAACGCGATGGTCCATCATAGCCTCGACGGTCCGTCGTCCTAGCCATCGCACTTGAACCAGGAAAGGGAGTCACTACCTTGATTGCAATTGGATGGGCGACGGTCTATCTCAAGCTCAATGGTTCGTCAACTCGGCTATCGCACCTGGGTGGTTCCGACTATTTTCAGTAAAATGGCCATAACTTCCTCGTCTGATGTCGGATTTTGATGAAATTGGTATCGATGGAAAGATTTTTCAATGCTCTACATAAAATAAATTCTATATTAGGGAAATTATACACGATTCAAAATATTTATCACTTGGGAAGAGACTCCTCAACCTTTTTGGATCGAATTTATGCTTCACTTGACACGCTCTAAGGCTCAGAATATGAGAGAATTTGTGAGATCTTAGAGGTAATTCATGGTCTTCTACTATTACATTCAAGGGAATTTTTTTCTACCCTAGTTTATACACCTAGTTGTGGATGTAGAAGTTATAACAATGACTTAGCGTCCCTCCCTCAAATGTCTACACATCCAATTCCCTGAAAAATCATGGATCCTTGAAATTTAACTAGCTTATATTGTTGTTCCTTGTTAAGAATAATTTGTTTGGAGTATATTCTTCTGTAGTTACTCATCAAGATGGATTTTGTAATTTATATTATTATTCGTTCTTACTGTAATAAATAGTAAACTGGCTTATAAACCAAAGATAAATCAATAAACTTGTAACTCAAAATAAATCTATTCCAATAAAAAGGATTTTGTTCTTTCTTTGTTGGTAACAATTATCTTTGCTTCATTGAAATGTTTTCTAGCCATTCGAATGTTTTCAAAACATTTTAGACCCTTTTATTATTATCTATTAAAAAAGTTGTAATCATTACTTTTAAATTTTGGATCTGCCTTTGATAAGTGAAATCAGTACATATTGAATAATTTTGGTATATGAAATTTTATTGTGTTCATCAACTATTATTTTATTGAGTTTTAGTTGTAGGTAAGTCTTTAGATTGTTCAATGAGTAAGATGTGATGTCCTCTGAACAATACTTTATAAAACAAAATTTTAACTCCCCTTGCTCATACTTGCATCAGTCAAATATATTCAAAGTTTCACTTGGAGGTTTTCTAGGTGATCACTATACTTCTACTATTAGCTTTTTCTTACTACATAAATGAAGGAAAGAACTTGTTATGAAATAGATCTAGAGCTTAGTTTACTCATAGACAACTATTTTGAAATAGGTTAAGTGCTAGACTTTTATATTCCTAAACGAGTATGGGTGGAACACAATAGACTTCAAGTTTTAATACAAATTATAAAATATTGGGATGAAGTTGAATTGAATAGAATTATATGGAAGCAAATGTTCACTTTAGAAGCCAACCTCAAACAGTTGGGACTAAGGTATATTTGGTTAATAGATATTCTACCTGTATATCAACTAGCTTTAACTTGATATTTTTGTATATGGTTAACTAATGATTAGAAACAAATCAGTTATACAACTGCTTAAAAACATTGCATGAAGTTCTTTGATGACACATCATACTAAATATTCTCAAATAAAATTTCTTTTAAGACAAAGATGGTATTCAACCCAACTTGCATATACCTCAATTATTCCTGTAGGTGCACCTATGTAATACCGCGAGAAATGTTTTGTCAAAATTTTGTGCGTAAACGTGTTGGGTTCTATCTTCTAGAATGAATTATAAATTTTCCATGTGGAATGTCTTAGATTATGACTCACCATTGTGTAGAGTATCAAATAATCTTTTCAACGATATGTGGATCATCCAAAACGGATAATCGAGCGACGAGTTATGAACATTCCAATTGAACTATAAATAGTAGTGAACAGTAAAATGTGCAGGAAAAAGTACTGAGGCCAGGTGTATTTTTGCTCCAACTTTAAACAATCATAACTCCTTGTACATAATTATTTGGGTTATCTACTATACATCAATGAAAAGCTTTGCAAGTCCTCTTTCTAATTAAATTAATTTCATCCAATTTGTCAATCGGAGCAAAAAGTTATGGTCGATCTACTTCAGCCTACCAAAAGTAAATTTTTGGGTCAATTTCAAACAATCATAACTCCTCGTACACAATGATATGGGTGAGATACTTTATATCAACAGAAAGATATGAGAATTCTATTTCTAATGAAATTGGTTTCATCCTATTTAGCTATCGGGGTAAAATATTATGGTTGATCTACTTTAGACTATCAAAATAGTCCACCAAAGGATAGATTCGAGACTTATTTGATTTTTAGGGGCGTTTCGGTCATTCCTCCTCACCCAAAATTTGTCCAAACCCTATATTAAAGCCTATTAGAAATATTATATGTTATATTTCATTAAATTTCCTCAAAAAGAAAACCCTAAGCTCCTACATCCAACTTCAAGACCCTCCAAAGTTCACCATTAATTCTGCAAATTTATTCAAGATTCCAAGTTCCTAGTTCAAGAACTCCAAGAACCATCATTCAAAGGGACGATTAACATCTCAAAAATGAGTATCGATCTAAAGTTCATCATTCCAGGTATGTCGGGTTTTTCAACAAGAACTATCTTTCTTTCTTGTGCCCAAACGTAATTTTCTTTACAAAGTCATGATTTTAATTTGATTTTTACAAATTTGAAGCATGAACCCATATATTATGATGATTATTATAAAATCTTGATATTTATAATTTTGAAAGATGAATTTACATGTGTTGAGATGTAAAGCATGAAACTTGAATGACATTTATCATGATTTTGATATTTGAATCGTGAATCCCCATTGAAAATTGTGTTTTTTTGAGAAAGTGTGTGTTATAAGAAGGTTGATGTTGAATATTTGAGATATTTTGAATGATTTGACCTTTTGGCATTAATGAAGTTGTTTGGAACTCGAGTGTGAAAGAAATCCACAACGTGGTTGATTTTGATAGATGGGAAGCATGATGGCTCCCGATGTATATTTATATATTACTGAAATTGTTTTGTTGTGGATTGTCTTCGAAATGATCTGAGCTAAGTCTGGGAGAAATCTTTAGCATTGAGTGGGAGGTATAAAGAAATCTTACTTCCCTAGAACAACATGCCCCCATAGGAGTGAGCCTGAGGCTGATTTATATAGTGATCACTAGTTTGTGTGGATTTAATATCGATAGTCCTACTCTAATGGCAAGGATAGGATGGCTCTCCCTAATGTGGGTTGTACGTTGGACTCCATGTAGATCACATGGTTTATGTCGGTTATAGGATCTCCCAGTATGTGTGTGTTTCCTTGTGTCTATGGTGAATGGTGAAGGGATTTAAAAGTGGAATTGTGAAAGTTATTCTTTTGAAAGATTTAAATGATATTTACATTATGAGAATTGATATTCTCGATGAACTGAAAGTGATTGATAAATTATATGATGACTCACATGTCTTATTATACTTATTTCATCCTCTCATGATTATGATGATTTTCTTCGGGCTATGTGAGTCTTTCATACATCCTGTATATTTCTTATAAATATTTATGATGATCATGTTTATACAACTGTATACACCTCTATATGCTCGGTTCCATTCCATGGTACTGACCCACATCTTAGGATGTGGGCTACATTTTCTCGAAATATAGGTTTAGGTGCTCAGTTCCAGGTTCAACAGTGATTCTTCAGGCACGTTGTTCTACATCCTCTATTGTGATGAGTCCTCATGTTTCGAGGACGTGATGTATGATATTTGTTTTACGAAAATATTTACATTTGATAACTGAGTATGTGTCAGTTGGGGCATGTCTCAATGGCTTGCTAGTTTTATTGATTTTCTTATAGGCTTGTCAGACTAGTATAGATATTGGGAGTTGACTAATAAGTCATATTTTATTGTCTTTCTAAAATTCTTTTATTCTTAGATGATGATTACTCTATTGATATTTGAGGGTTATTTATGGAAACCCCATTGATTTGTGTTAAATTGAATGAAAATGGCTCAAAGGGTTAGCTTAGGGCTACTCGTAGCCTCAAGCACCGTGTGATGCTCCGAGACCCATTTTTCGGAGCGTTAAAAACTTGGTATCATAGCCTAAGTTTTTAAGGTATCCAAGGAAGTCTGACAAGCCGCGTTAAGTAGAGTCTTGATCATCGGTGTGTAGCGCACCACATCTATGAGCAAGAGGCTACAAGAAGTTTTAGGAAAAGTGTGATTCTTTCTTTTAGAAGTCTATCGTGCTTAAAGTGTCTCTCTCTGCTATTGATTCATGCTCTTCTTTTTTAGAAATATGACTCCACGTTGAGAGAGAAGAAATAATGATGGTTAGAAACCTCAACCCGCTGACCCATTGAATGAAAACGTATCTCATGCTGAATTTTGGGCAGCCTTTTAGGCACTGGCCCAATCTGTTACTGCAAATGTTCAGGCCAACCTGGCCCCAGCTCCATAGTAGCAGGGAGATGATTCAGCTACTGGTAGGATCTGTGACTTCATGTGGATGAATCCATTAGAATTCTATAGGACTAAGTTTGATGAGGATACACAGTTGTTTTTAGAGAAGGTGTGCAAGATTACTCAGGTGATGCATGTATCTGAGGAACATAGTGTGGAGTTGGCTGCGTATAGGTTGAAAGACCTTGCGTATGACTTGGTTGTTGATTGGAGAAAAGGTAGAGGTAAGGAAGATGTCCCTACGACTTGGCAAGAGTTCCAGGATGTATTCCTGGATAAGTTTTTCCCTTTGGAGATTAGGGAGGCGAAGGTGGAATAGTTTGTGAACTTGTGATAGGGCTCTATGACTATTAGGGAGTACTGTCTAAAGTTCAATCAGTTGGCCAAGTATACTCTTGACTTAGTGGCTGATAATCAGGCTAGTGTGAGTAAGTTTGTGACTAGAGTGTCTAGTCATGTGGGTAAGGAGTGTAGGTCTGCTATGTTGAATAATGAGATGAATCCTTCTAGACTGATGACTCATGCGCAATAGATTGAGGCAGATAAGATTAAGAAGAGAGATAGGATGAGAGGGAATAAGAGAGCTAGGTCCTAGCAGCATAGACAGGGTCAGACTATATCACAAGGAGGGAGTCGCCCTCAGTATTATGATCGTTCGTCTATGCCAGCATCATCATCTGCTAGTGCTCCCATGCCTAGAGGTAGGAAGGACCAAGCTAACAGGTCATATGCATCCATCTCCTAGTACAGTGCTGGCAGTAAGCCAAATCGTCCCTTGTGTCCTAAGTGTAGTAGGGCTCATTCGGGTTAGTGTTGGGGTGAGAAGAGGGGTTGTTTTTGGTGTGGTGACAAGGGTCATAGAGTTAGAGATTGTCCACAGGATGGACAAGGGCATCGTGACTATCTCTCTCAGATGCAGACTCAGACTGTTAGTGCTCCAGTTCCAGCGACTCACCCAGCCCCAACTCAGGGCACCTCTTCTAGCAATGTTGGCGGGCAGCGCCAGAATAGATTCTATGCTTTACCTTCCCGCCAGGAATAGAAGGACTCTCCCTATGTTGTTACTAGTATGCTTCGTATATTTCAGTTTGATGTGTATGCTTTGTTGGATTCTGGATCCAGTTTCTTATATGTTATACCTTTGATTGCTGTGAATTTTGAAATGAGTCCTGAGATTATTTTTGAGCCTATCCTAGTTTCTACCCTAGTGGGTAATTCGATTGTTGCCCAGAAAGTGTATAAAAAGTGTCCTGTTATCGTTCTTTATAGAGTCTTGTTGGCTGATCTGATTGAGTTAGACATAGTAGATTTTGATGTGATTCTTGGTATGGACTGGCTATATTCTTCTTATGCCTCTATTGATTGTCAGACCCTAGTGGTCAAGTTTTAGTTTCCAGGTGCATCCGTGTTTGAATGGTCTGGGAATTCTATGTCACCCAAGAGTCATTTTATCTATTACCTCAAAGCTAGAAAGCTTATTTACAAGGGGTGTATTTACCATTTAGTTAGAGTCAAAGACACTAAGTCTGAGACTCTAACTCTGTAGTCTATGAACATCGTGAATGAGTTTTCTGATATCTTTCTGGATGATCTCCCAGGGATACCGCTTGATAGAGAGATAGAGTTTGGGATTGATCTTCTTCCCGATACTCAGCCCTTTTCTATTCCTACTTACTGTATGCCCTTATAGAACTTATGGAGTTGAAAGAGAAACTCAAAGATCTACTAGATAAGGGTTTCATAAGGTCTAGTGTTTCTCTTTAGGGTGCTCCTATGTTTTTTGTGAGAGAGAAAGATGGCTCTTTGCGTATGTGCATTGATTACCGCCAACTGAATAAAGTCACCATAAAAAATAAGTACCCCCTTCAGAGAATAGATGATTTTTTGAACAATTGCAAGGTGCAAGTTATTTCTCAAAGATAGACCTTCATTTTGTCTATCATCAACTCAAATTTAGGGAGTGTGACATCCCAAAAACTGCTTTCCAAACTCGTTATGGCCATTTTGAGTTTTTTGTTATGTCTTTTGGGTTAAATAATGCCCCAGCAGCTTTCATGGACCTCATAAATCGAGTGTTCAGACCATATCTTGATATGTTTGTCATAGTGTTCATCGATGATATACTGGTGTACTCCTATAGTGAGGATGAATATTCTGATCATCTCCGAACTGTCTTGTAAAAACTTGGAGATCACAAGTTGTTTGCCAAGTTCAGTAAGTGTGAGTTTTGGCTAAGGTTAGTTGCTTTTCTGGGTTATATCATTTCTTCTGAGGGTATTAGAGTTGATCCCCAAAAGACCAAAGCTATTAGAAATTGGCCTAGACCTATTTCTCCAACTAATATCCAAAGTTTCTTGGGTTTAACTGGCTATTACCGTCGTTTTGTTAATGGTTTATCCTCTATAGCATCTCATATGACTCGGTTGACCCAAAAGAAAGTGAAGTTCTTATGGTCTGAATCTTGTGAGAAGAGTTTTTAGGAGTTGAAGACTCGACTCAGTTCATCCCCTATTTTGACTTTACGTGATGGTGTTGATGGTTTTGTGGTGTACTGTGATTCTTAGAGAGTTGGATAGATTGGGGGTTAGGTTGTTTGACTTTGTTGAAGGTAGTATAGGGGTTCAGAGTAGTTCCGAATCCTCCTTGGTTTCGAAAATAAAAGAAAAGCAATACTTAGATGCTAGTTTGGTCAGACTAAAGAAGTCAGTAAAGGACCAAAAAGTAGAGGTTTTCTCCTAAAGGGGAGATGGTGTGTTGAGATTGTAGGGTAGATTTTGTGTCCCGAATGTTGATGATCTGAGACAGAGGATTATGGATGAAGTGCAAGAGGCGCGATATTCTATTCATCCTGGTGCCACCAAGATATATCGAGACTTGCGGGAAATCTATTGGTGGAGTGGCATGAAGAAAGATATAGCAGCGTTTATAGCTAAGTGTGCAACATGCCAATAGGTTAAGGTTAAACACCAAGGACCTGGTGGTATGATGCAAGAGTTTATTGTTCCCACCTGGAAGTGGGAAGAGATAAATATGGACTTCGTGATTGGTTTACCTCCTTCCCGACGCCATCATGATTCCATTTGGGTTGTGGTTGATAGGTTGAATAAGTCTGCTTATTTCTTGCCTGTTCATACTTCTATACTGCTTAGGATTACGCTAGATTGTATATCCGAGAGCTAGTCAGACTGCATGGATTTCCCTTGTCAATCATTTCAGATAGGGGTACTCAGTTCACTTCCCTATTTTGGAAAGCTTTTCAGAAGGGTCTTGGTACCCAAGTGCTTCTGAGTTTTGATTTTCATCCGCAGACCGATGGTCGGGCTGAACAGACCATCCAAACCTTAGAGGATATGTTGAGAGCTTGTGCACTTGACTTTAAGGGAAGTTAGGATGATCACTTATTGTTGATAGAGTTTGCTTACAATAACAGTTTCCACTCTAGTATTGGCATGGCTCCGTTTGAAGCCTTATATGAGAGGAAGTGTAGATCACC